>NW_025422083.1:0-53386 GCF_011764305.1 Mustela putorius furo
AAAACAAAAAATTTTAAAATATGTAATACATTTTTAGCAAATTCTAAAACATAAGAGCATACTATTAAAAGTTGGATGGCAGTGTATTTATACTTAGATGAATGGACAGTTTTCTAGGGAAAATACAGTTGTTTCTTTGAACACATGGGTTTGAACTGAGTGGGGTCTGCTTATACACAGATTTTTTTTTTCCTCTTTTTTTATTATTTTTTTAATAAACATATAATGTATTTTTATCCCCAGGGGTACAGGTCTGTGAATTGCCAGGTTTACACACTTCACAGCACTCATCATAGCACATACCCTTACAACAGATTTTGTATAGTACAGTACTATAAATTGTATTTTCTCTCCTCATGACTTTTTAATTAATCTTTCCTTTCTCTAGCTTACTTTATTGTAAGAATACGGTATATAATATATATGCCGTACAATATATATTGTTGGCTCTTTGCGTGATCAGTAAGGATTCTGGTCAACGATAGGCTATTAAGTTTTTGAGGAATCAGAGGTTATAGCAAGATTTTCAACTGCTCTAGGGTCATGCCCCAAACCTCTGAGTTGTTCAAGGGGTCAACTGTATAGTTAATTAAAATAAATTGAAGGAAAAAAATGCTTGAGTAGTACTATAGTATTACTGTATCCTACAGTATAGTAGTACTATAACCAATATTGAATCAATTCTAAATGTACTTTTTTGCTATTTTCTTTTTTTTTAAAAGATTTATTTATTTGACAGAGAGAAATCACAAGTAGACAGAGAGGCAGGCAGAGAGAGAGAGAGAGGGAAGCAGGCTCCCCGCTGAGCAGAGAGCCCGATGTGGGACTCGATCCCAGCCCTGAGATCATGACCTGAGCCGAAGGCAGTGGCTTAACGCACTGAGCCACCCCAGGCCCCCTAAATGTACTTTTTTGAATGAAAAAAATTGATATAGTATTACAGGTAACATCAAAATGTCAGTAAACAATCATTATTCTTTTATTTAAATTTCTTTGCTTTGACTTCTCTAACAAATTGGAACAGTGGCATAAAAGAAAGATTTTCTAAATGATTGGCATCCATTTGTGGAAATAGATAAAAAAAAGTTAAACAAATGTTACAAATCTATGTGCAGAAATCAATATATTATGAGATATTGGAGTTAACCTGGGAAAATAATATTGGAGTAGCTTACACAAAAAAAAGATATTTTATCATTTTCACAGATTGAAGCAGAAAAGCATATGAGCATCTCAATAAGTGTAGGAAAAGCATTGAAACATTTCAGCATTTATTTTTGAGATCAACTCAATAAAAGTTCTGAACCTGATACTTTGTATCTACTTAAATAAGGCACAGGTAGTTTATAATTCTCGATTGTGAATTTTAGAAAGATAATAAAGAAAAACAAACCTGTAAATATCATGGAAGATATTATTATCTGCACTGAGAATCCTAGTTATAGACATATGATTAAAAACAACTGATAAATATAGCAAAATATCTGCTTTAAAATCAATATAAAATAATTTTATCCAATAACAGAAAACATGCAGAAAATATAATATTTATTGCATTAAATAGACCTCAATAAATAATAGTTAAATCAGGTCACAGTAAATATATAATTTCTTCATTTTTTTCTCATTGATTTTTAGACATAATGCAATTTTAGATACAATATTTCGATTAAAATCCCAGCAAGATTTTTGGTTACATTTAACCCTGTGTCAGTCTCTGTGCTTAGCATGGAGTGTAGTTTGAATGATCTACCCCTTCCCCACATATCCTGTCTCCCTCTCTCCTTCAAATAAAAAATAAATAAATCTTAAAAAAAAAAAAAAAAGGACACCAGGGGGTTAGTAGGAGGAGAAGATAAAGAGGAGGAAGATCATTAAATCATTAGACCAGAGCTTTTAAAAGGGGTTCTGTGGGAAAGACAAGGCAGGGCAGAATATACAGTTTCAAACTGGCTATTTTAAATAATTTTGTTGGATCTTGAGACATAGGGACTGTACCTAGTTGTCTGGCCCTGGGATACTAAGGAAGAGAGATATTGGCCTGTTGGAGTGTACAGGCCCCATAGAGGGAGGGATGGGCTTGAATCCTTTCATTTCTTCATTTGCATATCAAATGTAATGCTCCCATCCAAAGAAGTGGCCAGTTGGAGAAACAGTCTCCCAGAAATTTTTGTCAGATGTCAAAACAGGATCATATACCAAAAAATTTAAGGATATAAATAATATAGTATGGTAAGAAATCTTTATGATAGTAAATAGGAATTTATTACTAAATGTGTTAATCAATCTAAAATATAACATCATTTTGCATTGGGTTATTAAAATCAACAATTTCATTTATCAAAACCTGTTTCAAGGTTGTAGGAAAATAAGTTGGAAAACAGTTTGCTACTTGGCCTTGAGCAATCCTTGCATATACTTGCTGAGTGTGGCAGAATGAAAGCTCCAATGCTGAGTGGTTTCTGTAACTGATCACATAGGCATATATGTAGGTCAAGGAAATCAGTGGTGACTACTGTGGAACTCGCTTCCCCGGGTGTGGGGACGGGGGCATGAAAGCAAGATGAAAGAGCACAGGCATGTTTCTGTTTGGTAGTATTTGCTCTTTGGTTAGCATGTGCTAGGCCCGTAGCGCTGGGTACCTCAGGGATATGAATCCTGTTTACCTTCCAAGTAATAGGTACTCTTCGTGAAAGGTGAAGCTTGAATCTTAAATAAAGTGGTAAGTACAGATTTTAATCGTTTATATATTATCGAAATACAGAAAAGAGCCCAAAGTGAACTAAACTTAAATTTAATTTGTAAAGAGGTGACTCAGAATGAAAATAAATAAATAAAGGGAACAGGAAGGCATAGAACAGTTGAGGCTTTTGGGCAAGGGGAACTTGTAAAATTTAGGGCTGTAACTCATGCTGTTTTGCTGTGCTTTGAGTATAGTCTCTTTTCACTTATTCAGGAGTTTTTTTTTTTTTATCTTTTTTCAGCACCCATGGCACTGTGGCAAGCTGACATTTGAACTTGCAAGTAGGGTAAACAGCACACACCTCACACGCTTTCACTGTTTTTTTTGACAAAACTCATCATTTTAAAAGAAACTATTTTGTTTATACCTAAAAACTAACATTTAATTCCAATATGCATATAAAAAGAAATTCCTGTGAATAAATAAGAAAAGGGAAACCAACAAAGTTTAAAAACAGGTATAAAGATAGAACTGGTCATTTGAAATAGGAAGGAGGAAAATAGTAAAATAAACATGAAAATATCTTCTTAACTTCATTTTGTAATCTGCGAAATGGTAAATGAGATCCCAATAACCATAGAATTTTTACACTCACTAGTGGGGGGGGGGGGTGTTTTTGGCAACAAATAATCAAAGATATGTGACAAATTTCCCTTTTTGGGTAGATTTGGAATGATGAGAAATCTTATGATTGTCATTGGGAATGTATATTGGTAACAAAAAACCACTTTGGGATAGAATAGCATTCAGTACTCTATAATTCTCTTCGGGTATTATTATCTTGCAAGTAAAGGTTAGCAGAATATACACCCCCACCCCAAAATATGGCCTTTTTTTGGTATATTGACTATTTTGAGCTGTGAGACATTTGAAAAACAGATAGTGAGAAGAGAAGCTTTATATGAACTCTTCTCTCCCTAAGAAAGTCCTCCAAAAGGAATTCAGATGCCACACATCTCCTCCCTGGGTGTTTTCCTCAACAAAGAAGATTTGATTCTTATCATAAGGAAAGGATGGTAGAACTCAACAGTATCACAGCCAGACAAACTCTTGTAACAAACTGTCCTATCTTCCTATCTCTTCTTCTAAAAAGCCCCATTCCTAAAAATATTTTTTCTCCCCTAAAAATAATTTACTTTCCTAAAAATAATCTACTCTACTCTAAATTCCTGCATTTTAATCTCCCCATTTTTTCTATGATGATAGTATTTAACCCTGAATTCCAGGCTAACTCAGGGGACTTCCTCATTTTTTCCCTGAGTATTCCCCATGCATACAGGAGGTATACAGGTGAATAAACTTCTCTTTTGATTTTCCCTTTTTAATCTGTCCTTTTTTATGGGGAGCTCACCTAGAACTCAGAGGAGTAGAGGGAAAACTAGATTTTCCTCTCCTACAAGTAAGAGACATTTATGAGATTATTCATTGCAATGCTGTTCTTTAAACAGTAGAATGAATGCAATTCAAATATCCATTGGCAGGACAGAGTATGTATAATGAATTAAAGAAATATTCTAGGAATGTGACATTGAACAAACTAAAGTCACACTCAGCACACATGCATGAACCTACGGAATATTAATGTGACCCCCCCCCCAAAAGCAAGTTTTAGTGTATTATATTTCTTCTATAAGATCCAAAACCAGCCAAAATCTTAGAAATAAATATATATGATAAATAATTGAATGTATACCATTAAGCCAAAATTCAATATAGTTGTTCAGCAATGGTAGGAGGGACAGAATTTGAAGTACACATATATATTTTTATGTTATGGGTGACATTTTTAATTTAAATATGGAAATGTGGGTCATGGTTGTTTATTTTTATTATGTTTATATATAATATATATTATATTTTATTTTTATAAATTAAATATTATATAATAATTTAAATAGCATATGATAAAACAAAAACTTTTACTATACATAGAAATAATAAAATTCAGAATTTGAATGTAAAAAAAAAACAATTTCTGTAACATCTAAGCAGATAATGGTACAAATAATTTCAATCAGCTCTTGAATTTCATAACAATTTTTATTTTCCAAATTGTAGAGTACTTTTTTAAAAAGAAGATTTTTATTTATTGTGTTTGTTTATTTATTTTTTTTATTTGAGAGAGAGAAAGAACACATGTGGGGAGGAGGAGCAGAGGAAGAAAAAAAAGAAACAGACCCCCTCCTAATAAGGAAGCTGGATGTGGGACTCCATGCCAGGTTCTGTGATCATGACCTCAGCCCCTGAGCTGAAGGCAGACAACTTAATCAGCTGAGCTACCCAGGCACCCCTTTAGAATACCTTTTTTGTTCCATTCTAGTAATTTTACAGCTTTTTGTTCTCTCTCTTAACCTGAAAGGCCATGGAAAAATTTTCCTGTTTTCAAAAATTATTTAGGTACTATTGTGACCAGTGAGCTCTATTTAGTAGTTATTTTACTAAATATGCCCTGAAGTCCATGCTTAAACAACTTTTTTGAAGTATCAGTGATTATACAAGAGTTACTTACAAGATTTTTTCATCAATATAATATCTACTCTTTTGAGACCCATGTTTTTTCTTTTTAATGTGTTACAATAAATCAGCTATAAGTCAAACCATAGCAAGTCATTAATCCTTATTATTTTTCTTTCAGGTGTAGGTAAATAGAATTTCCCCCAACTTTTAGGAATTTGGCTTAATGTTAAGAATGATAACAAAAACATGAAAAAAAAATCTTCTCTTACTTACCAAGAAAAAATGCCCTTTCTCATAAATTTTATGAATGAAAAAATCTTCACAGAAAAGTTTTGTAAGCATTTTTTTTCTTTTTTACACCCATTATTCTCTTTTGATTTTCTTTTTTCTTTTTTTTTTTATTTTTTATAAACATATATTTTTATCCCCAGGGGTACAGGTCTGTGAATCACCAGGTTTACACACTTCACAGCACTCACCAAAGCACATACCCTCCCCACTGTCCATAATCCCACCCCCTTCGCCCAAACCCCCTCCCCCCAGCAACCCTCAGTTTGTTTTGTGAGATTAAGAGTCACTTATGGTTTGTCTCCCTCCCAATCCCATCTTGTTTCATTGATTCTTCTCCTACCCACTTAAGCCCCCATGTTGCATCACCACTTCCTCATATCAGGGAGATCATATGATAGTTTTGTCTTTCTCTGCTTGACTTATTTCGCTAAGCATGATACGCTCTAGTTCCATCCATGTTGTCTCAAATGGCAAGATTTCATTTCTTTTGATGGCTGCATAGTATTCCATTGTGTATATATACCACATCTTCTTGATCCATTCATCTGTTGATAGACATCTAGGTTCTTTCCATAGTTTGGCTATTGTGGACATTGCTGCTATAAACATTCGGGTGCACGTGCCCCTTTGGATCACTACGTTTGTATCTTTAGGGTAAATGCCCAATAGTGCAATTGCTGGGTCATAGGGCAGTTCTATTTTCAACATTTTGAGGAACCTCCATGCTGTTTTCCAGAGAGGTTGCACCAGCTTGCATTCCCACCAACAGTGTAGGAGGGTTCCCCTTTCTCCGCATCCTCGCCAGCATCTGTCATTTCCTGACTTGTTGATTTTAGCCATTCTGACTGGTGTGAGGTGATATCTCATTCTGGTTTTGATTTGTATTTCCCTGATGCCGAGTGATATGGAGCACTTTTTCATGTGTCTCTTGGCCATCTGGATGTCTTCTTTGCAGAAATGTCTGTTCATTTCCTCTGCCCATTTCTTGATTGGATTATTTGGTCTTTGGGTGTTGAGTTTGCTAAGTTCTTTATAGATTCTGGACACTAGTCCTTTATCTGATATGTCGTTTGCAAATATCTTCTCCCATTCTGTCAGTTGTCTTTTGATGTTGTTAACTGTTTCCTTTGCTGTGCAAAAGCTTTTGATCTTGATGAAATCCCAATAGTTCACTTTTGCCCTTGCTTCCCTTGCCTTTGGCGTTGTTCCTAGGAAGATGTTGCTGCGGCTGAGGTCGAAGAGGTTGCTGCCTGTGTTCTCCTCAAGGATTTTGATGGATTTCTTTCGCACATTGAGGTCTTTCATCCATTTTGAGTCTATTTTTGTGTGTGGTGTAAGGAAATGGTCCAATTTCATTTTTCTGCATGTGGCTGTAGTTTTCCCAGCATGATTTATTGAAGAGGCTGTCTTTTTTCCATTGGACAGTCTTTCCTGCTTTGTCGAAGATTAGTTGACTGTAGAGTTGAGGGTCTATTTCTAGGCTCTCTATTCTGTTCCATTGGAAGAAATGGATGCATTCCTAGAAACATATAAACTACCACAACTGAACCAGGAAGAAATAGAAAGCCTGAACAGACCCATAACCAGTAAGGAGATTGAAACAGTCATTAAAAATCTCCAAACAAACAAAAGCCCAGGGCCAGACGGCTTCCCAGGGGAATTCTACCAAACATTTAAAGAAGAACTAATTCCTATTCTCCTGAAACTGTTCCAAAAAATAGAAATAAGGAAAACTTCCAAACTCATTTTATGGGGCCAGCATCACCTTGATCCCAAAACCAGACAAGGATCCCATCAAAAAAGAGAGCTATAGACCAATATCCTTGATAACACAGATGCGAAAATACTCAACAAAATACTAGCCAGTAGGATTCAACAGTACATTAAAAGGATTATTCACCACGACCAAGTGGGATTTATTCCAGGGCTGCAAGGTTGGTTCAACATCTGCAAATCAGTCAATGTGATACAACACATCAATAAAAGAAAGAACAAGAACCATATGATACTCTCAATAGATGCTGAAAAAGCATTTGACAAAAAGTACAGCATCCCTTCCTGATCAAAACTCTTCAAAGTGTAGGGATAGAGGGCACATACCTCAATATCATCAAAGCCATCTATAAAAAACCCACTGCAAATATCATTCTCAATGGAGAAAAACTGAAAGCTTTTCCGCTAACGTCAGGAACACGGCAGAGATGTCCATTATCACCACTGCTCTTCAACATAGTACTAGAGTTCCTAGCCTCAGCAATCAGACAACAAAAGGAAATTAAAGACATCCAAATCTGCAAAGAAGAAGTCAAATTATCACTCTCCGCAGATGATATGATACTATATGTGGAAAACCCAAAAGACTCCACTCCAAAACTGCTAGAACCTGTACAGGAATTCAGTAAAGTGTCAGGATATAAAATCAATGCACAGAAATCAGTTGCATTTCTCTTTTGATTTTCTTATAATATGTTTATCATATTTATACTGTGTGATGAGCACAGTAACCACTTCATGATATTAAAATAAAAATCTTAATTCAGCCTGCTATGGAAAATATATTTCAATTTTATGTTTCCTTGTCTCTTTACTTAGCTCCATATTTCTTTGTTTGCCAAGTGTAGTGGAAGTGTTGGTCCTTTAAGCACTGATTGATGGGGAAGATAAATGTTCTTTGAAAAACAATGAACTTAATAAGTTTCTTTTTACCTAGTTGCTAGCATAGGTCTATTCATTCGTGGAGACTAACAATACATAGCTAACAGAGATTTGTATAATGCAGTTCTAAAAAGGTGATTTTTATGATAATGAAAATACCTCATATGGGATGAAAAAAGGAGTATCCTTTCTATTCTCAATTTATTCCTCTTCCCTCTGAGAATCTACATCTGCCTAGAATTATCATCAACAGAGAGAATAAATAAGAATGTGCCTGTGGCAATTCAGGTTGTAGGACACCTTCTGTTGGGCTTCTCTTGATCATTTGTGCATTTTAATTTAATACTTAATGCTAGGTTATTGCTTATCTGTATAACTGCTTTCTGACACTACAAAAAATGGCACAAGTTGCCTCTTAATCTTCATGGTGGTACAAAAAATTTAGATTCACATCCTAACAATAGGTCCCTCCTCTTAATTGTTATATGGGATTTAAAAAAAAACACTTATTGGAAGATATTGTTTATTTTTAGTACTATTTATAATAGAAAATCATAGTTTTGTTAGCAGTGAGTTCCTCCCAGGCCTGGGTTCTTGAGTTCAACCAAGAAAGATTCAGAGCCAAACTCTTAAGCAAGCAAGTGTCCAGTAGCTGATTAAGTAAAAGTACCCTTTGATGATTGTGAGAGAGGTAGGCCTAGCAGTGGCAGCTGCACCTGGAGAAGTCTTTTCTTTTTATGTTTACGTTATGGGTCATACCTAGGGTGGGCTCTGACTGAGGTTGCCTCCAGTTATCAAAGGGACTCCTCCTACTGGCTGGGAGGGGGAGATTTTGGTCCTATATGGTTCTTGTCAGAACTATCATGGCAGCCTTACCCCACCCACCCTGTTGAAAAACCACAGTGTGAGTGTATTATAATGAAGCTATACCTCACTGAAGGGCAGTATCATGGGGAAGAGGACATGCATATCCCCTGGGATCTATCCCAGCTGTATGGAATCTGGTTTCTGATCTTTATCAGTCAGAAAATGCTTGTTCCCTGCTTCTATCTAACTGCAGGCTCTATCAGGTTTTGTTGTTGTTATTGTTGTTGTTGTTTATTTTTTTGTTTTTCCCATGAGTTTGGCTCTTGAGCTTTTGTTTGTGTAAAAGAGGGAAATTAGAATAAACCTTTCATCTTCAGAGTTCACTATTTTACCACCGATTTTCCAACCTTTGTTATGAAAGTAATTATATAAAACTGTTTTATCTACAAATAAATTGATGAAGGTACCTTTAAACTTCATTAAATAGTTCTGAATAAAAAATATGATTACAAAGCATAGAGGGTTTTTTTTTTTTTTTTAACTAATGGCTAAACTCTCTTATGATTCATGAAGAAAAATAAACATTAAAACTCCTTTTATTTTTATTTTTATTTATTTTTTTTAAGATTTTATTTATTTATTTGACAGAGAGAGATCATAAGTAGGCAGAGAGGCAGGCAGAGAGAGAGAGAGGGAAGCAGGCTCCCTGCTGAGCAGAGAGCCCGATGCGGGACTCGATCCCAGGACCCTGAGATCATGACCTGAGCCGAAGGCAGCGGCTTAACCCCACTGAGCCACCCAGGCGCCCAGAACTCCTTTTATAATAAAAATAATGCTAGATAAGATTATGACCCTAATAGCATCTATGTTAGATAAGCACCATAAAATACCCATCCAGAAAGTAAATAAAAAAACAACTCAGAGTCACAGATTTGCTGTGAAAATGTCATTATAAGACTCTTTTTCTTAGCATTTGGAAAATAATCCCTTGAGATATAAGAATTATTTTTAATTAAGTTATATTGGAACCCATTGCAAGCCAGAGATACTTCTCTCAACTATAAGGGTTGGGATGACTGAAGCAATCAGTTTGAATTCTGAGTTTCCGCCTAACACTAATTCAGTGGGTTATTTTGTGATGACACAGTAGTGAAAGCTACAGTGGAGTATAGAGAATGGAATGATGTGTGTGTGTGTGTGTGTGTGTGTGTGTGTGTGTGTGTATGTGTGTGTTTAACACCAAACAATTCCAAACAAAATACAAGAAATAACAAATTTCAAAACACTGGACATCAGTTACTAAAGAATAGTGATTCCTGAGAGACAGGGCAAAAACACGATGAGGCCTGTAATTTCTCTGCAAGTTGCATTAAGAGAATTCCCAGCCACTAGTGCAGGAAGAGGAAACTGAGAGGAAAACTAGTAGTTTCCTTACATCGAGAAGGTGGAGCTGAGAGTCCAGGGCAATCAAGGCAACCTGGTCTCATAAGACTGTATATCAAAGAAGAGAGAATTACACAGAAAAACAGAACCCCAGAGATCTGTAGAAAACTCCTTGAATATTTAGCAGAGTGCTGATGAGCATACACATGTAATGAAACTACTGCAAGATAGGAAAGAACTAATCAAAAGGGTTAGAATAATTAGTGGTTGGCCCTCACACAGGGCCCAGAATAGTAATTGTTCTCAGCCAGATTGAAAGAAATCATTAATTTACAGGATATTGAGTAGACTACTTTGGCAGGTTTATTCTCAGTAGTGAGAAATAATTAGTCCTACACTGAGCACTTTTTCAGACCCACCTAAGAAGTATAAAAACAATCCCTGAAAAGATTAAACTGTCTACAAACTGCATCTCAAAAAAAAGAGCTTAAGAAGATTTATAGGAATACAAAAGTATCTAGTAGAACTGCCAAGTGAAATTGACAAGGTCTGGCATCCAATCAAAAATTACCAACCATGGGGCGCCTGGGTGGCTCAGTGGGTTAAAGGCTCTGCCTTCAGCTTAGGTCATGATCCTAGGGTCCTGGGATCAAGCCCCACATCAGTCTCTCTGCTCCACAGGGAGCCTGCTTCCTCCTCTCTCTCTCTCTGCCTGCCTCTCTATTTTTGATCTCTGTCAAATAAATAAATAAAATATTTTTTAAAAATTACCAAACATGAAAGAGGGAAGTCTAAAACAATCCCATGATGAGAATAGTCAATCTATCAAAACCAATGAATTGACAGATATTGGAATTAACAGCAAAGAAATTTAAGATAGTTATTTTAACTGAATTTTAAAAATTAGGAACTTAGAATAATAAAAGAGAACTGAAGTTACAGAGAAAAAAACTACAATGTCTGGGATGCAGTGTGTCCCAGATAGGATTAATAGCAGATTCGATTTTGCAAAAGAAAATATTAGAGAAAATGAAGGCAATGACAATAGAAACTATCAAAAATGTCACAGAAGGGAAAATAAAATTTTCAATAATGAAAAGATTACGAGGGACGATTTTGTGCAGCCTAATTTATAAGTTACTAGGTCTCTCAAAAAAAAAGGCAAGAAGAGGAATAAAAGTAGAGGAAGTCATGGCTGAGATTTTTCAAACCTGATGAGATCCTGTAGGAACAAGAAGTTTATTGAAATCCACTTGCAGGAAAAAAAATGAGTAAACATCTTTAAAACAAAAATTAAAAACACAATTAACCTTATTTTATAATGGGGCAGAAAATTCTCAAAAATGGTGAAGTAAAGAAAAATATTTTCAGACATGCAAAATTTGCAAGACTTTTCACCAACATTCTCACACAACAAGAAATGTTGATGGAAGTCCCAAAGAAAGATAATGGTACCAGATAAATATCTGATCTACCCAAAGATATAAAGAATATTGGAAAGGGTTACAATATGGGTAAATGTAAAGGTTTTTTTTTCCTTATTATGCATATCTCTTTGAAAGGTAAGTGGCTGTTTTCCTGAAGTAATAGCCATGTATTGTAAGATTGATAAAATATATAAGGTAAAAGGCATGTGTACACTATAGTAAAATAACATGTTGTTGGCTTGAAGATAAACAAGAACATAGTAGAAAGTTCAGAAATAAACCACACTTATAAAGACAACTTTTTTTTTTTTAACACAGATGGTGCAAGAGAGAAATTATATAGGCTTTTCAATAAATTGTGCTAGGATAACTGGGAATCTATATGCAAAAAAAAAAAAGTGTTATACTTTGTACAGTGTACAAAAATCAACTCAGAATAGATAATAGACCTGAATATAAAAGCCTAAAACTATAAAACTTTTAGGAGAAAAATCCACATGTAACTGGCTTAGAAGAAGGTACTGGAGGGGGGGTGGGCAGGGGCAGATGGGTTAAACAGTTGATGGGTATCAAAGAGGACAGGCCAGATGAGCACCATGTATTGTATTTAAGTGATGAAATCACCAAATTCTACACCTGAAACTAATATTACACTGTATGTTACGTATGTATGTTAACTAACTAGAATTGAATAAAAACTTGACAAGAAAAAGTCCTTTTGTGTCCTAGATACAACTCCAAAAGCACAGCCTTTAAAAAAACAAAACAAAACAAAAAAACTAATTGATCTCTAAGCTTTTAGGCATTTTAATACCCTACACAATACATAAAATGGGCAGCTAGTTGTTGGGTGGAGTAGTATTACAGATACCTCCAATGCTAACTCCTTCTTTCATCTCAGTCACACATTTTTCAATGAGACCTACCCTGAATATCTTATTTTAAATTGCACACAGTACTCCATCTTCTGGCACTTTAAATTAACTGTACCTATTTTCTTTTTTCCATAAGACCTTTATTCTTTACCCTGTTATCTAATATGCCTATTAACTATTCATATAATTTCTTCACTATTCATATTCTATTCATTATTCACTATTCATATAATTGATACCACTAAACTATATGGCCGACAAGGAGTGTTGAGTGGTAGATGCTTAACAAATATCTATTAAAATAGGGGAGAAAATCAATTACCAAGAAGGAAAATCCAACTGAAATATTATAATTGGTTGGCTTTGGGGAGCAGGAATTGGGGACAGAAAAGGTAAGGTAAGGTACTGTAATAACATGTATAAGTATTTGGAGAATCGCTTTAGTTTAAATTATGCACATTATTATTATGATTTTTTTACAACCAAATGATTTAATTGTTTAAAATTAAAACAACATGCATTCCATATACACCATGTTTCCAGGCTTCCCTTGTTGATTTTTAGTCCTCTTGTATAAGTTTTGCCAAAGTAGAACAGTCCTTTCCAAGAAAGGCTTTAACTATGGTGATTACATAAGTTATCATCCAAGCCAGGATCTTTAGAGAGCGCTAAATGCTAAACAGGGACGCCTGGGTGGCTCAGTGGTTAAGCCGCTGCCTTCAGCTCAGGTCATGATCTCAGGGTCCTGGGATCGAGTTCCGCGTGGGGGGTGCTCTGCCGGCAGGGAGCCTGCTTCCCCCTCTCTCTCTCTCTCTGCCTGCCTCTCCGTCTACTTGTGATTTCTCTCTGTCAAATAAATAAATAAAATCTTAAAAATAAATAAATAAATAAATGCTAAACAGAATGATACTCACAGATGATAGTCAAAAACGGTCTCTGCTATGCAAAACCACATGCATGGCCATCCTTTTTGTGACCTCTAGGAAGTTTGGGGTTATTTTGTACTTAGGTTGAGTATGAAATTCAAACAGGTAGAATTTCTAATAAGAAAGATAGGGGGTGCCTGGGTAGGACAGTCGGTTGAGTGTCCAACTCTTGGTTTCAGTTCAGGTTGTGATCCCAAGATCGTGAGATCTAGCCACAAGGCTAGATGTAGAGGCTCCATGTAGAGTATGTTAGAGTTTATCTCTCCCTCTCTCTCTGCCCCTCCCCCTACACACTCCTTCACTCTCTCTCTAAAATAAACAAACAAACAAACAAACAAATAAATAAATAAATATTTTTTTGTAAGAGGAAAGAAAAAAAATGTTTATACGGGTCATATTCTTTTTCAACAATTCTGAAGTTAAAAAAAAAAGGAAACAAATTCTAAAAACTAGTATGACATTCAGCCTATATAGTGGCAAAATCTAAAGAAACTGAACTCGGATGTTGCCAAAACCTTTATTTATTTCACTTAGTGTGAATGTTCATAAATTTGCTGCAAAACTATTAATATCCATTAATATTATCCTACCCAGCAAGATATTATGCAGCATATAAGTAATGAATTATCTTTATAAAATCAAAAAAATTCAGAATTCTGATATTCATCTGATCCCAATGTCTCAGTTAAGGAATTACAAACCTATATATCCTTCCCTTAATTATCCTTTGATTTTATCATTTTATTTGCTAATTATACCCTTTTAATTATTGGCTTAAATGGAAGACATACCTTTTATTATTTTATTTTTATTTTATTTCTTTTCAGGGTTCCAGAATTCATTCTTTATGCACCACACCCAGAAGGCATACCTTTTTAGAAAAAGATGATCTCATTTAGAGTGGTTAGGGCACAGAGAGCAGAAACGTTATGATTTGGCACCTGTTCTAAAAGTGGAGGCCATCAGGTCTCCATGAAGATTATGGCAACACTCTATCTTCAAAACTGAAAGCAGAGTTTCTTCAGGAATTTATATTTTATAAATCTTTGTTTTTAATGATATGAATCCTTTTCTAATACAGACATTCCAAACAGTCCCTATGGCATGAACTGGCGTTATATATACAGCACAATAAACAACATATGGGTAACCTATGTGGAGGCATAAATATGTCTTTCTAAATTGGATGGGATGGTCCAGTGGATATATTTTTTTTATGTTGGTATTCTCTGAATTTTCTAACATTTTCACATTATTTCACTCCTTTCTGGAGCCTCTTACTGTTGGATTTTGGCAGTTGATGCTGTGATTTTACAACAGCAAGCCCTCCATGAGTTCTTAACACCCAAAGCCACCTCTGTAGATTGGCACACTGCCTACAGACACAAGCTGTCAAGTAGCTTCCACGTGAAAGAACATAGCGTGTTATTAAGCCAATTCATTTCTAGGAGGAGGAACACATTGTTAAATATATAATCTTTGATTTTGGGAAACCATATTTAAGAAGTAGAAATAAAACTAAATTCTTACAAAACTTATCCTGTGGTTATCATGCATTTTTTAGTAAGCACTTGTTTTGGAATTTTTTTTTTTTTTTTTTCAGTTTACAGAGGAGTTGCAAAGATAGTGCAGCATGTTTTCTTACATCCTAGGTCCAGTTTCTCATTCCGGTAGTAACTTACTGCTAACTAAACCTTGTACTTTATTTGAATATCACCAGTTTTTACATCAGTGCCCCTTTTTTTGTTCTGGTATTCAATCTGAGTTAACCACATTGTTTTCTGTAATTATCTTTGCTATCTTGTATAATATATCTCTCTATATAAATTACCTAAACCTGAGTTCATACTTTTTACCTTTGACTAGTCTTTTCTAGCCTACCATTTTGCGTACTATAACTTTCCTCCCTGCAGTGAGAAACTGGGCTCTCGCTAGCCACTGCCCATGTACCTGTTCAATGCTACTACATGTAAAGCGGAATTGAAATTATTAAGTGTCCCCCATGAAAAAAAAATTATCAGCATGCAGTATTTATGTGTAGTTCCTTTTGTCTTTACCCTTACAATTTCCTGTCCAAACACTATTTTCCAAAGTGTTAGGCCAACTTTTTTATTCACCTAACTTTTCATTGCAGTCATACCATACATTCATAATACTGTCAGATTCATTTGTCACAGTCTGCATTCCATCTTTAGATCCCTGAAATGTGGTTGATTTTTTGGGTTTGTACATTAAAACACTTTTGAGGTATAGTTCTACTAGTTTTAACAAATGCATAGAGTCATGCATCCACCACCCCTGTTGCTATATAGAACAATTCCATCACTCCAAAATTTCCATAGTGTATCCTCTTTCCAAAAACCTTATGCAACAAACTGATCTATTTTCTGTCACTAAAGTTTTGCTTCCCAAACTGTCATACGAATGGAAAGATACAGCATGTCTCCTTTTGGGTTTCCTTTCCTTTTTAAAGAATTTTTTAAGATTTTAAGATATAAACTCATATATGGAACTTAAGAGACAAAACACATGAACAAAGGAAAAACAAAAGAGAGACAAACCAAAAAAAAAAAGGCTCTTGACTAGAGAGAACACATAAATGGTTACCAGGAAGGTGTTGGAGTTGAGGATGGTGGGGAATGGTGAAATAGGCGAAGGAGATTTAGAGTACACTTATACCACGATGAGCACAGAGTAATATATGGAACTATTTAATCACTATATTGTGCACCTGAAACTAATATAGCACTGTTAAGTACACTGGAATTAAAATTAAAAAAAAAGATTTATTCATATTGTGGCATGAATCCATAACACAATTCTCATTTTAGTTCTGAATAGTATTCTTCTGTGTGGCAGTACTACATTTTTTCTTACAGAGAAAGACTCTGTGTGTGTGTGTGTGTGTGTGTGTGTGTGTGTGCGTGTGTAACTGAGGGCAGGGTGGGGGGCACAGAAGAAGAGAGAGAATCTCACAGAGCTTGGTCTCACAACCCTGAGAGCATGACCTGACCTGAAATCAAGAGTCGATCTTTAACTGACTTAGGCACCCAGGTGCCCCCCTGTACTACAGTCTGTTCATCCATTCTCCTACTGAAAGACATCCTGGTTGCAATTATTCATCATGCATTTTTAAATTTAACAAGGGAAAAAAATTAAATAAAATAGATGTTTTTACCAATTTCAAATCAATGTTCCATAAAAGCAATAAGTTTAAACATGCATTTAATTCTTAAATGCCTTTTCCATTCCTTTTCATTACTGGCACAAGTAGCAATGTCATTGACACACTGACAGGCCACCAGGCTCTTCCTAGACCATTCCATAGTTAGAAAAAAAAAAATTATTATACTATGGATGCATTCAAATAACTACTTATTTTACACATCCAGACTAAATAATTAAAAACCATAACTTTGTTTAAGGGAGCATATTGACTCCATAACAAATCACTCATGGCACATTTTCTTTCAAAACTAGTAGGGATATCAGATGGCAGCTACATTAGTGGTGAGGTACTATAAGGTACAGTGTTGTTGACTGACTATGTTGTACACCTGAAAGAAATGTAATACATCCATAAATAGTAGAGATATATCATTAAAGTAAATAGAACTATTTGGCCATTTTAAAGATTAATATTTTAATATTTTGTTAAATTGTAATTAATAAATATAAATAAGATAGAGTTTTTGGTGATTTTTTTTCACTCCTCTTAAATGTTTCATCCCCAAATATATAACTTTCTATTAACAACAAATAGTTGTCTTGGGCACGCATCATTCATTATGCTTATTTGACTACCAACCACTTCATTTATAAATCTGTATAATTTTGTAATAGAAGGGACTTGAAAATTCAGAATCATTTATGTTTAAGGAAACAATCAGCAAAACTAAAAGACAACCTATGGAATGGGAAAAGATAATTATAAATGACATGTCTGATGAAGGGTTAGTATTCAAAAAATATAAAGAACTTACCAAACTCAACACCCCCCCCCAAAATCTAATTTAACAATGGACAGAAGACACGAACAGACATTTCTCCAAAGAAGACATCCAGTTGGCTAAGAAACACTTGAGTTATCATCAGGGAAATGAAAATCAACACTACAATGAGGTATCACCTCACAGCAGTTAGAATGGCTAAAATCAACAATGCAAGAATAAACAGGTGTTGATGAAGCTGTGGAGAGAGGGGAACCTCTTTCATTGTTAGTGGTAATGCAAACTGGAGCAGCCACTCTGGAAAAGGAAAAGAAGGACCCCTGAAGGTCCTTCAAAGTTAAAAATAGAACCACCTATGATCCAGCAATCACACTACTGGGTATTTGCCCAAAGAATATAAAAACACTAATTTAAAGGGATACATGCATCCCTATGTTTTTGATACATATAGCCAAGGTATGGAAACAACCCACATGTCTATTGTTTCATGAATGAATAAAGAAGAAGTGTTATATATATATATATATATAAAATTGTGTGTATGTGCATATATATGTACATGTATGTATATACATGTACATATGTATATATCTACATACATGTGTATATACATGTACATATATATGTACATACACACACAATGGAATATTATTCAGCCACAGGAAGAATGAAATCTTGCCAATTGCAATGACATGGTTGGAGCAAGAGAGTACAATGTTAATCGAAACAAGTCAGTCAGGGAAAGATACCTGGGAAATACCATATGATTTCACTCATAGGTGGAATTTAAGAAATAAAACAAATGAGCATAGGGGAAAAAGGAAGGCAAACTAAGAAACAGACTCTTAACTATAGAGAACAAACTGATGGTTAACAGAGGAGAGGTTGGTTGGGGGGAATGAGTAAAATAAGTGATGTGATTAAGGACTGCACTTGTCCTGATAAGCACTCAATGATTAAAATAAAACTTAATTTTAAAAATCATATATGTTTATATGTAAGAGTTTTAATGATAACAAGGAAATTGTGTGTGTGTACTATGTATTATATACCATATTTACCAGTGCTATTCCTCCACTCCTATTTTTAGTCATAATCATTGAACTAAAACTTTAGGTATACATTTCTAACAGAAAAAAAATGTTTTAAAACATCTTTAATGTTTAAGGAAACAATGTTTAGATTAAAAATAAATGTTTAAATATATATTTGATATTTTAATTTAATATTTAATACATCCTTTTCAAAATTATGATTTTTCAAGTAAAATAAAAAACAAAGTATTTCTCATTGTTACTCACATCACATTTAGTGTGTTCATATAATGGCTTTAAGAACAAGAAAAAGATGAAAACAAGGTTTCTGAACATGTTTTCTGAAAGTGGCAACAAATATAGTGGTAGACTTTGAAGCCACCTGAAATGGCTTTATCATTTCTTGTATCTGTAACTTTATAATGCTTATGAACTTTATATAGCTCTGCAACCTTATAAACATACAACATATGTGTACATACCACACATAATATGGTGTTTCTCTTGCATACTCTCTCTCCTCTCCCAGCACACATAGACATACACACACAATTAAAAATAGTTAACATTTAATGAAGGTTTAGATTCCATGATGTAGCCTTCTACATGCTTTAAAAAGTGATCTTAATTGGACCTCATACTAATCCTTTTATTTGGGTCTACTATACCTGAGTTTTTTAATGAGAAACTGAGGTCAGACACGTTTAAAATACTGTGACTGACCAAAGTTACATAGCTAATAAATAAGAGAAGTTTCAGGACTTCAGAATGCAGCACTATATGCCACCATGTGTCTACAAATGCCACTGTAAATGCCCAAATTCTAAAATCTGATTTTTAACTTTTAGCCAATTCTAATATTTGAACAAATATATATGTGTGCATATAAAATATTATAGTGTATATATGTATAAGTATATAATTTATTTAGAATATGTTTTCCTTTAAATACAAATATAATATCATTTCTTGTATTTATCTAAATTATGTATGTGAAACATAAGAAGTGCTCTCTGAAGATATCTGTATATCCACTATTTGAAACAAGCTTTTCAAACAGTTTATCTGAGTTTATTGCTATGGAAGAAAAAAAAATATAGAACTTTTCAAGTAGTATCTTACATTCCTTTAAATTGAACACAGTTCTCTTAAATTGCTTTATGTCAACCTGTAAGCTCTTTCTCAAATAGTTCAAGGTTATTATATAATTGAAGGCTTTTTGTCAAGATCTATACTAGTGAGAGATGTTGAGGAAGACTAAAACTCATGTCCATTGGGGCGCCTGGAGTGGCTCAGTCAATTAAGCATCTGATTTCCACTCAGGTCCTGATCCCAAGTCCTGGGATGGAGCTCAGTGCCTGGCTTCATGCTTACTGGGGAGTCTGCCTCTCCCTCTCCTACTGTCCCACCCCTGTTTATGCTCACTCTCTCTCTTAAATAAATTAAAAAAAATATTTTAAAAAAATCACGTCCATGAAACTTACATATTTCTGCAAACTTGCACAGTTTCTTGAAGTAAAGAAAACTATGTCATACATCCATGCCCTGAGAGTGTTAATTGTTTCTCATTATTCATCCTTCTTTGAGTGTCCATCAGAGTCTTGTTACATTTTTACATTTTTACATTTTTATTTATTTATTTGTTTATGTGAGACAGAGAGCATGTACCCATAGGTGTGGGGGAAGGGGAGAGGAAAAGAATCTTCAGACTCCCCTCAATTCAGAGCCTGACATGAGCTCGATTTCAACACCCATGAATTCATGACCTGACCCAAACTATGTCAGACTTTTAACCATCTGAGCCACTCAGGTGTCCCTGATTCTTGTTACTTTTAAAGTCATCTCAATGCTTTTCTTATCTCCCTTTAAAAAATCAAACTCCATGTATTCTGCTCTACAATGGGAGACAAAAACAAGAAAAAAACAAGAAATACACAAGAAAGTATATTTGGGTGTGTGTGTCTGTGTATATAAATTTGTGTATATGTACAGATACATACGGATGCATGCATGCATGTGTATTACTGTGTGTACACAAACATTCATACATACACACATGTATGCATATATATTTGGGTAAGTAACTAGGCTGATAGTGCACCTAAAAGTATGTGAAGCTTCAAAGGAGAATTCTGTAATCTCTACTAAGTAGGACTCTGTAACTACCTAGTAACATGCACTCTTTGAAGAGAATTAAAATCCCTAAATGACATTTGTGAATGGGCAAAATGTCTTCCAAAGATAAAAGCATGGCTTTAGTGAAAGTCAAAAATCAAAAGTATCTAGATGCTGATGACACAGATCAATTCATGTAGCTTGTATCTGACCCAGAAGACAGGATGTCCAAAAGCTAGACACTAAGATAACATCTTCAATTTAGATACTTCAGTGTGTGTCTTGCTATGTAACTGTAACTCTCCAGAGACATAAGGGCTGTGGCACTTGGTTGTCTAGGGCCACATCAGGGCCGTGCCATTCACTGGCTGTGGAACTTCAGGCACAGATTGTAGCTCTCATGTGCCTCACTTTCATCAGGAGGATAACTGTACAGTGGTTGCTGTGAAGTAGAAATTAGTTCATATATGAAAACAGGCTTAGAATAGTGCCGGTAACCACCCACCAAGGATTGCTACTATAAGTTTTTGCTATAATAATTGCTATTTGGTTGAAATAACAAGTATATTTTTGTTAATACATTGATAATCCTAGCTTAAATTAAAGCCTAGAATTAAGTAAAACTTATCAAAAGAGGTAAGCACCACATATCATGTATTTATAAGGAATTATATGAAAAGTTTAATTTTCAACTTTAATGTGTATTTCTGCCGTTTGAAAAGAGTCATAAGAATCTCCTTTACTGGTTTTGCTGTGGTTCCTTTTGCCTATGGACTAGACTAAGGGGTAAATTTTCAGTTGAGTTTGAGTTTACGTGATCCCAGTCACTTTGATATATAGTTTAGTTTACTCTATCTCTCCCACTGTAAAATTAGTTTCCAGGGACAAATCCATGTTTCACTGCAGCAGCTCAATTGCATCATGACATGAAGCTGCAGGGCCCGAGGATTTTTCATTTATGAATTTGATTTCTGACATTAAAGTTAACTGAGTAATGAAGGGGACACAAAGTTTGAAATGTATGGAGCCAGGAGCTAGTCTGTTGAAAAAATATCCCAGTTATCAGAATTGTAAAAATTTCAGGCAGAGAATTATATTCCCTTGTTTTTTTTTTTTGGATATCTAATCAAAATGGAAGTACTTACCTCTCTCAGGAATATGCTGCTTAAGCCATCATGCACATTATAAAATTATCCACAAGCTAAATTTATTTTATACTATTTCCATGTGACACTAAAAAATGTATTATGAACCTGAGAAATGAACTTAGGACATAAAATGCTTTTTGATTATACCAATTTCGGGATCTATTTCTCATTAAATAAATGTTTGATGAGAAGTAATAAGTTCTTGGACTGTTTGATAATACCACTTTGACACAAAGTATTAAGTCACATGACCACATGAGAGAAAAAGATGAGTATTTCTTAGTGATGAACCTTATGAATTACTGGTTGGGATATAAAACAACCCACACACTCATACACATGCCCCCTCAAAATACATGTAGAGAGAACAATTTGTTAACAAACTTCATCAATTCAAGAGTTTTAAAAATTCACTTAAAGCACACAAGAAAATTTAACATGCCCTTGACATTTTACAGTTCACATTGTAAAATAAACTTGATATTTTCCCCCCCAATTTGTCAACCAATACTAAAAGTGGACCTTGACCTTATCAATGATTCATTTGGAGCAGGATTTTTATTTTCATATAACTAAAACTTAATGACAAAAGAATTTCAATAACACATGTCCAGTGGACATAAATCTTAAATTATAATAATTCCATTTCCTTCTGGAAAAATACTTTGCAAACGTATTATTATAGATAATATGATATGTAAAAAATAACTAGAAATTGTGTTTTCTTCTTGAGTTTCTGATGGGTTACTTTGTGTATTATGCTCAGTTTTGTAGCTATTTAATCTAACTTGGCTCATTTGGTTTTTCTTGGGTTTTCTTGTTTCTAAATAATATTTCACTTTCATAACAGCTTAGGAAATGTAATTATTGTATTTCTTTTTCTTAAGGCTGCGTATAAATACTACCTCCAGACATTACCAAGAAGTGGCAGGACCCATAAACCTGAATGATCTTGGTTCAAATATTTGTAATTTTTATAAAAGCTCTACAGTTGATTTAGAAGTCGAACCAGGTCTAAAAGCATGAATAAAATTATGGAATCACAATATTTGTCAGGGAGATGAACCGTAGGTGTCTTTAATATTTGGCTTAGAAGGTTAAATCTTTCCTCTAGTCAAGGGAGAAATCACAGAAGATAATAGAAAGCCTTGATGAGAAGGGTTTTACTTTTGAACATGATTGTTTTCTAGCAAAGGTTTGCCTAGCACATCCACTCACTCTAACTTCTTAGCACCCATAAATCAAACTTCTATAATAGCAGCTTACTATAGACCACTAAATTCTTATGATTGTTTTTCTTAATGTTTCCATCTTCGGCTTTGCCTCTTAACTTTTTTTGTGATACACTTGGCGAGCTTTTAAATTTTAGTAACTAAAGGAGTTTACTTTTGGTCCTTGGGTCATATGTGTTTCCAATCAATATGAGGGCCATGTCCTTCGTCTTGAAGCTTTTTTCGCTTAATGCTCAGTCGTTACCAATGCTTTTGATATTACGTCATATACCTGTTCTCTTCCCCTTATTTTTTTTTTTCTCAGTTGAATCTCATAGGCCAGTAGTTCAGCTTATTAGTATCTAAAAAAGCCTTCCTTCTAATGTACCTAATAGAACTCCAAGTCTGAAGAATAACTAGGAGGACATTTGCTTTCTGTTCCTAAGAAGTCTATCGACGCATGGACTGTTGTTACCGCACACAGGACCCACAGCAGATGCACATGTAAGCAAGTTCTGCTATATGGCCCAGCTTATGATGATTTTTATTACAAATACTCCTTATCTTCACCTTTAAACGTTCTCCACCTGAAGCCCATTGGTTTTGGAAGGTGATACGTACAAGCTGTCATTTGCTATTCCAGACTATGGCTTTTTCTTGAGTCCTATTCCAGAAATCACTATTAGGACTATATTCACCTTGCAGTGTTTCATTTGGTTTAATTTGAGGGGATTTGTTGAACTTAATTGCATTTTAATACTAGGAGAGTAAATTTATAGATTATGATGAAAAGACTGATGTCTGATGTATGAGACTTACATCAGATTAAATCCTATCTTCTTTCAGAAAAGTGACAAATCTATAATGACATCACTCAACCAAAGATAACATGATAAACAAACAAAACAACGAACTGATCACTGAAAGAGTTTTCTCAAAAGCTTGATGTGAGCTCTAAGATAAATTTGGGGGAAAATGGTCTAATATATTTCATTCCAGTGTTCATACTCAATAGAATAGGCATCTAGAAAAAAACACATAGCATTTAAAAAACCCTTTATGGTTTTAAGAACATAAAACATTGTTGCTACATGAAAACAATTTTAAATGGCAACAATTAGTCCATCATTTGCTTTAAACAGACTGATATTACCAGGAACCAGGAATTGAGTAAGCTTAATGATGGGATCTTCTCTTAGGGACTTATCTAGTAATATTTTACTCCAGTAATATTTTTGATCAGTGTTTTAAATTTCCTTTCATTACTGGGTGCCTGGGTGGCACAGTCGAGTTGAGCCTACAAGTCTTGATTTTGGCTCATGTCACTAATCTCAGGGTCATGAGAATCCTGCCCCTCTATCTAGCCCCCAGTTGGGTTCCCCATCTCTCACCTCTGTCAGCTCAGAGTCTGCCTAAGACTGTCTCTCCCCCTCCTTGTTTGCCCCTCCCCACATTGCTCATGTACACTCCCCCCCCATAACGTACACAAAGAAATACCCTTAAAAAATTTTTACACCTTACATTACCCCCAAAAGTCAGTCAGCCCAGCTAAAAGGCCTAGCTAAAGCCATTTACTATCCCTCCATGTGGCTCATTCACTTAACAGGAATTATTTTACCAACCAGCCACTTAATCTTCTTCTGTCCTCAGTGTTCTTATCTAGAAATGCAAGTTCATGCTGATATTTTACTTCTCAGAGGTTTTCTGTAAAAGATAAATGGAGTTAGATGTAAAAACATTCTGAACCAAACGGCTCCTTTGTGGTAAGCCTCCCCACTGCTGCTAGTGTTGTGGTTTCTATTTTTCACGCATTAATCAAGTTCTGCTAACTTTTCAGTGTGGGCACCACATACACTACGCTATGCCTGCCTCCTCACTCTCTTCATGTTGTTTAATGGCACCCGTCTTCTTCCCTTTCCAGAGGTATGGAACACTTTCAGAACATTGTGCCTTCACTTCTACTTTCTACTTCACCTGCTATATGCACTTTCCCTTGAAATACTTCTTATGCTCGCTTCCCAAGAGTGAAAAATCAAATTGCCCTCATTTTTGTTTTGTGAGATTAAGAGTCACTTATGGTTTGTCTCCCTCTCCCAATCCCATCTTGTTTCATTTATTCTTCTCCTACCCACTTAAAGCCTCCTGTTTGCATCAACCACTTCCTCATATCAGGGAGATCATATGATAGTTTTGTTTTTTCTTTTCTCTGCTTGACTTATTTCGCTAAGCATGATACGCTCTAGTTCCATCCATGTTTGTTGCAAATGGCAAGATTTCATTTCTTTTGATGGCTGCATAGTATTCCATTGTGTATATATACCACATCTTCTTGATCCATTCATCTGTTGATGGACATCTAGGTTCTTTCCATAGTTTGCTATTATTGTGGACATTGCTGCTATAAACATTCGGGTGCATGTGCCCCTTTGGATCACTACATTTTGTATCTTTTAGGGTAAATACCCAATAGTGCAATTGCTGGGTCATAGGGCAGTTCTATTTTCAACATTTTTGAGGAACCTCCATGCTGTTTTCCAGAGTGGCTGCACCAGCTTGCATTCCCACCAACAGTGTAGGAGGGTTCCCCTTTCTCCTTCCTCGCCAGCCATCTCTGTCATTTCCTGACTTGTTGATTTTTAGCCATTCTGACTGGTGTGAGGTGATATCTCTCATTGTGGATTTTGATTTGTATTTCCCTGATGCCGAGTGATATGGAGCACTTTTTTCATGTGTCTGTTGGCCATCTGGATGTCTTCTTTGCAGAAATGTCTGTTCATGTCCTCTGCCCATTTCTTGATTGGATTGGATTATTTGTTCTTTGGGTGTTGAGTTTGCTAAGTTCTTTATAGATTCTGGACACTAGTCCTTTATCTGATATGTTCGTTTGCAAATATCTTCTCCCATTCTGTCAGTTGTCTTTTTGATTTTGTTAACTGTTTCCTTTGCTGTGCAAAAGCTTTTGATCTTGATGAAATCCCAATAGTTCATTTTTTCCCTTGCTTCCCTTGCCTTTTGCGTTGTTCCTAGGAAGATGTTGCTGCGGCAGAGGTCGAAGAGGTTGCTGCTGCCTGTGTTCTCCTCAAGGATTTTGATGGATTTCCTTTCGTACATTGAGGTCCTTCATCCATTTTGAGTCTATTTTTGTGTGTGGTGTAAGGAAATGGTCCAATTTCATTTTTTTCTGCATGTGGCTGTCCAATTTTCCCAGCACCATTTATTGAAAAGGCTGTCTTTTTTTTCCATTGGACATTCATTCTTTCCTGCTTTGTCGAAGATTAGTTGACCATAGATTTGAGGGTCTATTTCTGGGCTCTCTATTCTGTTCCATTGATCTATGTGTCTGTTTTTTGTGCCAGTACCATGCTGTCTTGATGATGACAGCTTTGTAATAGAGCTTGAAGTCCGGAATTGTGATGCCACCAACGTTGGCTTTCTTTTTCAATATCCCTTTGGCTATTCGAGGTCTTTTCTGGTTCCATATAAATTTTAGAATTATTTGTTCCATTTCTTTGAAAAAGATGGATGGTACTTTGATAGGAATTGCATTAAATGTGTAGATTGCTTTAGGTAGCATAGACATTTTTCACAATATTTATTCTTCCAATCCAGGAGCATGGAACATTTTTCCATTTCTTTGTGTCTTCCTCAATTTCTTTCATGAGTACTTTATAGTTTTCTGAGTATAGATTCTGTGTCTCTTTGGTTAGTTAGGTTTATTCCTAGGTATCTTATGGTTTTGGATGCAATTGTAAATGGGATTGACTCCTTAATATCTCTTTCTTCTGTCTTGCTGTTGGTGTAGAGAAATGCAACTGATTTCTGTGCATTGATTTTATATCCTGACACTTTACTGAATTCCTGTATAAGTTCTAGCAGTTTTTTTGAGTGGAGTCTCTTTGGGTTTTCCACATATAGTATCATATCATCTGCGAAGAGTGATAATTTGACTTCTTCTTTGCCGATTTGGATGCCTTTAATTTCCTTTTGTTGTCTGATTGCTGAGGCTAGGACCTCTAGTACGATGTTGAATAGCAGTGGTGATAATGGACATCCCTGCCGTGTTCCTGACCTTAGCGGAAAAGCTTTCAGTTTTTCTCCATTGAGAATGATATTTGCGGTGGGTTTTTCATAGATGGCTTTGATGATATTGAGGTATGTGCCCTCTATCCCTACACTTTGAAGAGTTTTGATCAGGAAGGGATGTTGTACTTTGTCAAATGCTTTTTCAGCATCTATTGAGAGTATCATATGGTTCTTGTTCTTTCTTTTATTGATGTGTTGTATCACATTGACTGATTTGCGGATGTTGAACCAACCTTGCAGCCCTGGAATAAATCCCACTTGGTCGTGGTGAATAATCTTTTTAATGTACTGTTGAATCCTATTGGCTAGTATTTTGTTGAGTATTTTCGCATCTGTGTTCATCAAGGATATCGGTCTATAGCTCTCTTTTTTGGTGGGATCCTTGTCTGGTTTTTGGGATCAAGGTGATGCTGGCCTCATAAAATGAGTTTGGAAGTTTTCCTTCCATTTTTCTATTTTTTGGAACAGTTTCAGGAGAATAGGAATTAGTTCTTCTTTAAATGTTTGGGTAGAATTCCCCCGGGAAGCCGTCTGGCCCTGGGCTTTTGTTTGTTTGGAGATTTTAATGACTGTTTCAATCTCCTTACTGGTTATGGGTCTGTTCAGGCTTTCTATTTCTTCCTGGTTCAGTTGTGGTAGTTTATATGTTTCTAGGAATGCATCCATTTCTTCCAGATTGTCAAATTTATTGCCGTAGAGTTGCTCATAGTATGTTCTTATAATAGTTTGTATTTCTTTGGTGTTAGTTGTGATCTCTCCTCTTTCATTCATGATTTTATTTATTTGGGTCCTTTCTCTTTTCTTTTTGATAAGTCGGGCCAGGGGTTTATCAATTTTATTAATTCTTTCAAAGAACCAGCTCCTAGTTTCGTTTGATTTGTTCTATTGTTTTTTTGGTTTCTATTTCATTGATTTCTGCTCTGATCTTTATGATTTCTCTTCTCCTGCTGGGCTTAGGGTTTTCTTTCTTCTTTCTTTCTCCCAGCTCCTTAGCTCCTTTAGGTGTAGGGTTAGGTTGTGTACCTGAGACCTTTCTTGTTTCTTGAGAAAGGCTTGTACCGCTATATATATTTTTCCTCTCAGGACTGCCTTTGTTGTGTCCCACAGATTTTGAAACCGTTGTGTTTTCATTATCATTTGTTTCCATGATTTTTTTTCAATTCTTCTTTAATTTCCCGGTTTGACCCATTCATTCTTTAGAAGGATACTGTTTAGTCTCCATGTATTTGGGTTCTTTTCCAAACTTTCCTTTTGTGGTTGAGTTCTAGCTTTAGAGCATTGTGGTCTGAAAATATGCAGGGAATGATCCCAATCTTTTGATACCGGTTGAGTCCTGATTTAGGACCGAGGATGTGATCTATTCTGGAGAATGTTCCATGTGCACTAGAGAAGAATGTGTATTCTGTTGCTTTGGGATGAAATATTCTGAATATATCTGTGATGTCCATCTGGTCCAGTGTGTCATTTAAGGCCTTTATTATCCTTGCTGATCTTTTGCTTGGATGACCTGTCCATTTCAGTGAGGGGAGTGTTAAAGTCCCCTACTATCATTGTATTATTGTTGATGTGTTTTTCTTTGATTTTGTTATTAATTGGTTTATATAGTTGGCTGCTCCCACATTGGGGGCATAGATTTTAAAATTGTTAAATCTTCTTGTTGGACAGACCCTTTGAGTATGATATATAGTGTCCTTCCTCATCTCTTATTATAGTCTTTGGCTTAAAAATCTAATTGATCTGATATAAGGATTGCCACTCCTGCTTTCTTCTGATGTCCATTAGCATGGTAAATTCTTTTTCCACCCCCTCACTTTAAATCTGGAGGTGTCTTCGGGCTTAAAATGTGTTTCTTGGAGGCAACATATAGATGGGTTTTGTTTTTTTTATCCATTCTGATACCCTGTGTCTTTTGACAGGGGCATTTAGCCCATTCACATTCAGGGTAACTATTGAGAGATATGAATTTAGTGCCATTTGTATTGCCTGTAAGGTGACTGTTACTGTATATGGTCTCTGTTCCTTTCTGATCTACCACTTGTGTAGGCTCTCTCTTTGCTTAGAGGACCCCTTTCAAGATTTCCTGTAGAGCTGGTTTGGTATTTGCAAATTCTTTCAGTTGTTGTTTGTCCTGGAAGCTTTTTAATCTCTCCTTCTATTTTCAATGATAGCCTAGCTGGATATAGTATTCTTGGCTGCATGTTTTTCTCGTTTAGTGCTCTGAAAATATCATGCCAGCTCTTTCTGGCCTGCCAGGTCTCTGTGGATAAGTCAGCTGCCAATCTAATATTTTTTACCATTGTATGTTACAGACTTCTTTTTCCCGGGGCTGCTTTCAGGATTTTCTCTTTGTCATTGAGACTTGTAAATTTTACTACTATTAGGTGACGGGGGGGGTGTGGGCCTATTCTTATTGATTTTGAGGGGCATTCTCTGAACCTCCTGAATTTTGATGCTCGTTCCCTTTGCCATATTGGGGAAATTCTCCCCAATAATTCTCTCAGTATCTCCAGTATACCTTCTGCTCCCCTCTCACTTCTTTCTTCTTCTTCTGGAATCCCCAATTATTCTAATGTTGTTGTTTCGTCTTATGGTGTCACTTATCTCTCGAATTCTCCCCTCGTGGTCCAGTAGCTGTTTGTCCCTCTTTTGCTCAGCTTTTTATTCTCTGTCATTTGGGTCTTCTATATCACTAATTCTTTCTTCTGCCTCATTCATTTATCCTAGCAGTGAGAGCCTCCATTTTTGATTGCACCTCATTAATAGCTTTTTTGATTTCAACTTGGTTAGATTTTAGTTCTTTTATTTCTCCAGAAGGGCTTTTTTATATCTCTCGAGAGGGTTTCTCTAATATCTTCCATGCCTTTTTCGAGCCCGGCTAGAACCTTGAGAATTGTCATTCTGAACTCTAGATCTGACATATTACCGATGTCTGTATTGATTAGGTCCCTAGCCTTCGGTACTGCTACTCTAGCCTTTTGTTCTTTTTTTTGTGTTGAATTTTTACGTCTTGTCATTTTTGTCCAGATAAGAGTAAATGAAGGGGCAAGTAAAATACTAAAAGGGTGGCAACAACCCCAGGAAAATATGCTTTAACCAAATTAGAAGAGATCCAAAATCGTGAGTGGGGAGAAAGGGGATAAAAAGAGGTTCAAAAAGAAAGAAAGAAAAAAAAAAAAAAAAAAAAAAAAAAAAAAAAAAAAAAAAAAGAAAAGAAAAGAATTTTTAAAAAAAGAAAACACCTAAGAAAAATGTAAAAAATATATATATATATATATATATATTAGATAAACTAGTAAAAAATCGTTTAAAAAAGAAAAAGGTAACAGTTAAAAAAAAAAATTTTTAACCCGAAGGAGAGAAAAAAAAAAAAAATGAAAAAGAAAAAATTAAATTAAATTAACTGCAAGACTAAAAAAAATCACAGGAAAAAAGCCATGAGTTCCGTGCTTGGCTTTTCTCCTCCTCTGGAATTCTGCTGCTCTCCTTGGTATTGAAACCGCACTCCTTGGTAGGTGAACTTGGTCTCGGCTGGATTTCTTGTTGATCTTCTGGGGGAGGGGCCTGTTGTAGTGATTCTCAAGTGTCTTTGCCCCCAGGCGGAATACGAGCTGTGAGCTTACTACTGTCGGCTCCTGTCTCTGTAGCCGGCTTTCCCGTTCCAATACCCCGCAAGCTCTGCGACACACTCAACACCAACCCCCGTTCCTTCTGTGACCCTGTGGGACCTGAGGCCCAAGCTGACCCCATGTGCTTGCTTCGCCCCGGTTTAGCCTCTGGAGCGATGTCCCTCAGCGGAATAGACTTTTTAAAAGTTCTGATTTTTGTGCTCCGGTTGCTCCGCTGCTTGCCAGGAGCCATCCCCCCCCCACCCCTGGGGTCTATCTTCCCGTCACTTACTTTGGATTCACTTCTCTGCCGGTCCTACCTTTCAGAAAGTGGTGGTTGTTTTTCTGTTTCCAGAATTGCTGTTCTTCTTCTCCTCAATCTGCCGATGGATTTGCAGGTGTTTTGCAATCTTTAGATAAGCTATCTAGCTGATCTCTGGCTAGCTGAAGTAGTCTCAGCCTGCTACTTCTCCGCCATCTTGACTCTCCCCAACAAAATTAATCTTCTTTGAGAAAAGTGTGTTCATCTGTTAAATAGGAAAGGGTATATATCATAAATGATCTCTAAGTTATTTTTTAGTTTTATTGTGCAACTATGTTAGTTTTCATTATTTTTTTCTTTAATATTTTATTTATTTATTTTACAGAGCTCACAGTAGGCAGAGAGACAGGATAGAGAGAGAAGGGGAAGCAGGCCTCCCTTCTGATCAGAGAACCTGATGTGGGGTTCGATCCCAGGACCCTGGGATCATGACAGGAGCCTGAAGTCAGAGGCTTTAACCACTGAGCCACCCAGGCATCCTGTTTTCAATTATTTTTTAGTTCTATCATGCAATTATGTTAGTTCTTTGACTTTGCCAAAGCTGTTGCTTAATTAACTGTAATGACCACCTAGGACGGTTACATATACAAACTTAAAGTCACTAAAAATTTCATATACCTTAGAATTAATTCAATACCTTTTATGATAATAAGGGAAATGCTTATCTTTTGCTGGGTACCCACTAGCTTTCCATTAGTGGAAGAGATTTACACATATTAAACAATTTAAATCTCAACACATTTAATTTTTCCCTTTTATTATTTAAAGAAATAAGGTCTTAAAAGATTGTACTATTTTCCTTTGGTAAGACACAGAGTGAAAACCCATTTTTATGTATCCAAATCCTTCACTGCTATGTTACATAGTTTTCCAAAATTGACGAAGGGAAAAATGTGTTTGTTCACTGATAAAAACATAAAGATTAATAGATAACTTCTTGGTCAACAAATTTTGGGCCTTAGGTTTTCTAAAGAATTAGAGATTTTCCTATAAAAAGTGTATTATTCTAAAATTGGTTTCCCTAAATTTTGAATTATGACTAAGAATGTGACTTGCTAAGATTTCTTTTTTTTTTTTTTAATTAACATAAAATCTATTAGTCCCATGGGTACAGGTCTGTGAATCACCAGGTTTACACACTTCACAACATCCTAAAATTTCTTACGTGAAATCCAAATGGGATCTATGAGAATTCAAAGAATGAAATGACTTTTAAAAATACTGCTTATTACGGGGCGCCTGGGTGGCTCAGTGGGTTAAAGCCTCTGCCTTCAGCACTCAGGTCATGATCCTAGGGTCCTGGGATCAAGCCCCACATTGGGCTCTCTGCTCAGCAGGAAGCCTGCTTTTTCTCCTCTCTTCTCTCTCTCTTCTCTCTCTCTGCCTGCCCTCTCTGCCTACTTGTGATCTCTGTCAAATAAACAAATAAAACCTTTAAAAAAAAAAATACTGCTTATGCTAAATTGTTCTATGATCCAATCTAACTAGATGTAATGGATGTAAGATCTTTGAGTCAGAAAAAAAAAAAAATTGATGAAATAGTCCTGAAACATCATTACTAATGTCAGAGGCAAATACAAAATTTAATGTTGAAATCTTACTTATTGTAAGAGATAAATTTTTTGAAAGAAGAAAAAATAAGACAATTATTTTCAGGGCACATTCAATTTTTATTTATTTTCCAGAAAGTTGTTTTTAAAGTCCTCCTTGTCTGAATTAGTCAGAGAATAATTGTCTGTATTTGCTATTCTAGTTTGAAATGAAGTAATTTATAGTTTTTATAATTACTTAATGATTGATAAGAATTTTTCTTTAAAATTTATTATGCATCACCAGAGATTGAGAAGTATGAAACATAATAAAAATTTTGCATAAAATGTTTTACATATACTGATTACTCTTTAATTGACAAGCAATATAAATTTGAGTAATTTTTAAACTGAAGTTAACAAGAACACAATAACATAACTGTCTAACAACTTCAGTATACTTGATTACTGTTTAAAAGTTAAATTTTATTTTTTTAAGGAATTAGTCATGAATTGTTGATTAGCTTTCTAATGAGGAATTTCTGTCAATTTCCATAAACTTTAAATGTTCTGTGAAAATTATAAAACATGATATGTAAGACTGAAATTAATAACATTGATCATATTAAAAAGATTTTATAAGCTCTAGTGTTAGTTATTATCAACAATAAGGTCATTCCCAACTTAATAAATATGCAAACTACCAAACAGTACATTTGCATTTCCTAAAAATTGTTAGGAATAATTAGTAAATGCAAAATTGTGTCTTTCTTATGTATGGTTCCATTAATAAATTGTGTTTGGATTTAAAGTGCAAAAATTTAATTTTGAATATCAGTAAAAATTAAATACATAATAAAAGCAGAAACTTTTGGGAATTTGGAAGTCCATTCTCCAACTCAAACAATGTATAATGGACATTTTTTATAAGCAATATTTCTTCCAGAACATTGTTATTACTTTAAATATTTCATCTATGAATACAACATACTTTAATTAATTACCTATTGTACATTTTGCTTCATATATAAGTAGTACCAGGCTGAATATTCTTCATTTAAGTCTGTGCTTATTTATTTTTTTAAAAATTTATTTATTTATGTTTTTATTTGACAGACAGATCCCAAGTAGTCAGAGGCAGGCAGAGAGAGAGGAGGAAGCAGGCTCCCTTCCAAGCAGAGAGCCCGATGTGGGGCTTGATCCCAGGACCCTGGGATCATGACCTGAGCCGAAGGCAGAGGCTTTAACGCACTGAGCCACCCAGGTGCCCCTGTGCTTATTTTTAAGCACATTTTTAATTCTTAGGATCACTCATAAGAGCTTTTTGTCACATTACTGAATTTTCTTCAAATATGCTGGTACATTCTTTCCAGAGCTATATTTCTTAATCTGGTCTTAGCCTGTTTCTCTAAATCTTGTCTCCACTTCACAAATAGTGGCCTTCTTGGCCTTCTTTAAGTTCACTTGACATAGTAGTTTCTTGTTTCCTTTCTAGGCTATCCACACAGGCTATTCTCTATATATGGTGTGCCAGTTCCTCTAACCACTCCACTTCTAATTCCTGCTTTTCATACAGATCTTCCTGTAAATGTACATTCCTAGGAAAGGCTTTGCTGTTCTCTCAACTCCCAAGGTTATCTAGTAGTAGGAAACTCTGTGCTTTTCCCCATGCTTACCATAATTTCTAAATGTAAATATGTATAAATAAAAAAAGCTTTCATAGCATTAGGTATCTAATATTAGCAAACATATTTTGAAAGTTTATGTTGTTGACTTCTCTTCTTAGATCTACTAATACAGCGAGCTGTATCAAGTGATTTCCTGTTATTTAATCACCCTAAAATAAATATATATATTCATAAGGTCACTCTGGATTTATAATTTAATGTGATGTTAAAAATTCTGTTCATGAAAATTTTATTTAGGTTGAGTTGCATAGGACATTTTAGGTGAGATGACATATATCCATCTACCTGAGGCTATATTTATCAGTTTTAAAATTTTAATGTTATAATTGCTTCAGAAAGGAATTTGGAAGTTTTCATCCTTTTTAATCTTCTCTGGATCTATTTATAAGCTATCACAATTTTCTGGCCTTTTGATGATTTTTATAAAATTTCCCTAACATAATCTGGGCTTGGTAGTTTCTTGTGAGTTAGTACTTGAAAAACTTTTTTTTTTCTTTAAAATTGCTCTGTATAAGCTTTTAAACTCTATTAACTTCAGATTTTATAACAATTTTTCCTAGGACATAATCTGAATCATCTAGTTTAGCAAATGTTATACATGGAGTTCAAAGTAGAGATATATTTTAAAATTTTATTTCTTATTTCACTTTGATTAGTTCTTATTTATTATTTGTTCTTTTCTTCTTTTTTGATATTCTCTTTTGTTGAGGTTTTTTCAAGGAATTTGCATTTCATTTATTATTTATGATTCATTTATTTACTTATTAGTTTTACTGTTTTCTGTTTCTGCCTTTAAATTTATTTATATATATATATATATATATATGAAGGAAGCAAATACTATATATATATATATATATATATATATATACTATATATATAGAACATTTACTAAAATTGACCATACATTATATTGTACACTATATATATACTATATATATATAGTATTTAGTACATAGTATATATATACTATATATATGTATATGTATATACATAGTACATTAAAAAAAAATAAATAGTAGTACATAAATAAATACATAAATAAATATATACATAGTATATACATATACATATATATAGTATATATATAGTATTTGCTTCCTTCTGCTCCCCTTATGGTTTACTTTGATGGTGATTCCAGGTTTTCAGTTAAGGAATTGTTTTATTCATTTATGTTATTTTATTTTTATTGATGTGGTTGTTTAAGGTAATGAATTCTCCTTGTATTGTTGTTTCAAATATATGCCATAGACAAATTAAGTTTTTCTTTTTCTATTATGAGCAATGTTAACATTTCTGTTTCTATTCTCTCTTTCACCAAGAAAGAAGATATTCTTAATTTTAGTATGGAAGGACGTTTTGTTATTTATATCTTGAAGAATCATAATATGATCTGAATTTTATTTTTCCTATATGGAATTATTTATACTTAGTGTACAATATAATGTATGGTCAATTTTAGTAAATGTCCTATTTACACTTAAGAACATATTAATAAGATCTGTTGATATTCTTAAATTCTTCTAAATCCTGACCAAACTTTTTGTCTGCTTGAAATGTCTTAAATTGACTTCAGTGTGCTAAATACTCCTATTATTAGTGTTTTTAGTAGACTGGTAGAAAAATAATGGATGGAAATTTTCTCTCGTATCCTGTGGCTCTGTCCTTTATGATGTGAACTTGTAACTTGTACCATCAAAAGTTCAGTCCTTCTTCCTTACTTCTTAATCTAGGCTGGCTTTGTGACTCAGTTTGGCCAACAGAAAATGACAGAAATGACTGTATGTGCAGTCCAATCCTAGACCCCAAGAGATCTTGTATCTACTTTCCCTTAGACCTTGTCTTTCACCATGAAATTAAGCCCAAGCTGGCAAGCTGGAAGGAGCTCCACTTGACAACCAGCCAACCTACAAAAGCAGTGCCTCCTAGACAATCTCCAGCTCAGTACAAATATAAAAAGAGAGCCATAAAAGGATAGGGAAAAACATCCAGCTGATCCTAGCCTAAATTGTTGACAAAAAACATCGTGGGCTAAATAAATGACTGGTGTCTTAAGTTGTCTGTATTGTTGTCTGTAGTTTAAAATGTTATTCATACAGATACTGTACCTAGATATAGGGTAATTGTCCTATCAAATCCTAAATATGTGAGCTTAGCTTTAGGACTAGGTAACAAGCAAATGTTGGAAAAATGATAGTCTGTGCTATACAGTCTTAAAATACTGTATTGAATTGTTGCTCACAATAATGTGGAAGCTAAGAAAAAATACCTTATAAACTTTGACCCTTAGCGAGGTGACCTCTAAGCAGAATATTTAGGCAGCTAGTCAAGGGTTGTTATTAGTTCTATTCATAAATAGATATTATAGAATATAAAACTGCAAGAGCAATCTAAAGAAAGAAATTGATAATTAGCTAGCAGAATACAAGGAGGATATAGTGTGGCAAGGGCTTTTTGGATTGGAAAATAAAACTGTTTCTTAAGTTCAGCCTCTAATTCTAAAAACATTTTAACTATAAAATATAGTCTGGAATAATAATTCCAGTTGAGGTTGTGACTATAAACCCATGTGATAAGACCTCCAAAGAATTAAGGCAATACCATGAAAACACTACCACTTAGCCCACAAGGTTTATAGAAGGATACTCTCCCCTGGAAGTTTACGACTAAAATAGAAGTAAGTAGTTAGAGACACTCTCTTTCATTATCTATTATCTATGTATCTATCTATCCATCCATTCATCCATGCATCCATCCATTATCAACCTATTTTTAAACAACTGGGAAAATGAATCTAGACATAGATCTTACAACCTTCACAAAAACTAACTCACAATGGATCACAGACCTAAATGTAAGTACAAAAACTAGATAAAAACTTCGAAAAAAGAAAAAAAAAACTAGAAAAACTTCTGAAAAATAAGAAAGGAGAAAAAAATTTGGATGATCTTTGGTTTGCTGATGGTACAAAACCAAAGGCATGATCCATGAAAATGAATTGATGAACTAGACTTCACTGAAATTAAATTTTTCTGCTCAGTAAAAGCCATTGCTCAGAGAATAAGAGGGCAAACCACAGAGTAGGAGGAAATATTTGCAAAGACATATATAATAAAAGGACTATTATCTGAAATATGCATAAAAAAACTCAAAACTTAGCAATAAAAAAATCTAATTTAAAAATTAGCCCAAAACCTTAACAGATACCTCACTAAAGACTACATACATATGAAAAATAAGTACATGAAAAGATGTTCCACATCGTATATTGTCAGGGGAATGCATATTAAGACAATTAGGCGATATTACTACTCCCATATTAGAATGGTCAAAGTCTGGAACCCTGACAACATCAAATGTTGGCAAGCATGTGGAGCAAAAGGAACTCTCATTTGTTGCTGGCAGAAATGTGAAATGGTACAGCAACTTCAGAAGACATTTAGATGGCTTCTTAAAAAACTAAACACATTCTTGCTTATGATGTAGCAACTTCACTTCCTAGTTTTTACCCAAAGAAATTGAAAACTTATGTCCACAAAAAAAACCTGCATGTCGATTTTTTATAGCAGCTTTATTCATAATTGCCAAAATCCTAGAAACAACCGTGGTGTCCTTTAATAGGTAAATGGATAAATAAACTGTGGGAGATCTAGACATTGGAATCTCATTCAGCAATTTTTAAAAAATGAGCTATGAAGCCAAGAAAATACACAGAGGAAATTTAAATGCATACAGTGAATGCAAGAAACCATTCTGAATGACTACATACAACCCATATACTTCTAACTTTATGACATTCTGGAAAAGGTAAATGATGGAGACAGCAAAAAGATCAGTGTTTACCAGAGGGGATGAGGATGAAGGGATGAATAGGAAGAGCACAGAAGATTTTTAGGGTAATGAAACTGTTCTTTATGATAGTGTAATGATGGATACATGTCATTATATATTTGTCCAAAGCCTTAAGTGTACAGGACAAAGAGTGAACCCTAATATTAGTGATAAACTTTAGATGATAATGATGTGTTGATGTGGTTCATCAATTGTAACAATAGACCACTCTGATAGGGAATATTGGTAATGGTGGAGGTTATGCATATATGGGTGCTTGGGGTATATGGAAAATCTCCATACTTTTCACTTAATTTTTCCTGTAAACCTAAAAAGTGTTTGAAAAAAATGAAATTTATTGAAAACAACCCCAGTTATTTTAATTTGTTACATAGAATACTTACAACATTTTAAGGGATTAGTACTAACAAATGTTACCAGCCTGGACTAAGCAGGACTGAGATTATAAGGATCTAACACTACTGATTTTCTACATGCAGGAGGCAGGATCATAAATCTATTTAGCTGCTAACAGAGGTGAATTTCTACAGAAGTAGACAAAAAGAATAATGGGAAATAAAGAATATCTTAGAGGATGGGGCCAAGAGTGTAAAGCAAAGAACCCAGACCATAGAAGAGACATTGACTGGCAAGTTACTCCCAGGGACCAACACTAGGATTAATCAAGAAACATTCCTTATCTTTAGACTGGGGATGAACTGTCGGCATTTTCTCTGCCATTTTATAGAGTTGTTATGGATTTGCTAATTTATCTCTCGTTCTTTCCCTTAAAAAAAATATGAGTTAAAATTATTCTGCATCACTTCATCATGTCTTGCTAACAGACTGAGGTGGGGTGACGATATCTATCATTTCATATCATAGGTCTCTATATAAAGATTTGCATCCAGAGCTGATGTAGGTTTCAAGATATTAATGCTTTTAGTGTGATACCAAATTAGATGGAGATTTGGGGAGATTTGAAGATGTGGCTAGTGTGTGTTTGGCATGTGAGGATGATATGAATATTTGCACACATACAGAGGACTGCTGTAGGTTACTGCACTTTTGGAGGTTAAACTGCAAAACTGACCCAACCCTCTGTATGTCAATCCATACCCTTTGCAAGGTAACTGTGTCAGCATTTCTCACTAAGAAGTGGAGTTTAGATTTGTATGCCCAGAATCTGGACTGTTCTTAATGAACTGACAGGAAAATGTAACAAAGGACTTCTCACACTTATACTCAAGAACTCTTGTCCATTTCTACCATGTTTCAGACTCCTGCCTCCATGACAAAAACAAGCGCAAGTTAGCCTGATGGAGGATGAGAAACCACCTGAAGGAGAGTTGAGGCATGCCAACTAAGAGTCAGCCAAAGCCCAAGAAGGGCCTTTAAGACATCCTGTTAGTTAACCTCAAGTGCATGAGGCAGTCAAGATCAAACCATAAAGAACTCAGATGAATCCATCTTAAATTGCCATCCTTAGAATGAATAGTGAATAGCTGGATGTTGGTTTAAATCCACTAAGCTTGGGGGTATTATCGTACAATAGTAGTAATTGATATCAGAATATGTATGGTTATTTCCTAATATATCTCTTGAGGTTTTGTTTTATGAGGACTGTAGCTATCTATATCATCTATATCTATATCTATATACCTATATACATCTATATCTATATATTTATATTTAAACAGTTTATTTATTTGACAGAGAGATAGAGCCAGAGAGTACAAGCAGGGGGAATGGCAGAGGGAGAAGAAGAAGCAGGTTCCCCATTGAGCAGGAAGCTCAATGTGGGACTTGATCCCAGGATGCTGGGATCATGATCCAAGTTGAAGGCAGACCCTTAACCAACTGAGCCACCCAGGTAGCTCTGTAGCTATATTTTTCAATGCTTGGGCATTCATAACTATCATAACTTGGGCAATAAAAATTGTGGTGTTTAATATAAAAATTTTCTTTTTCTCAATGAACTTTGGGGGCAAAATTCTACTTTGTCTTATATCAGGATTCTAATTCCTGCTTCTTTTATTTTTATTTTGGAAAGCCATTTGGGGTACTTCTATCAATCCTGTTGTTTTAGCTTTTTTACCCACTACTTTTTGAAATCCTGTATCTTGGAATTACCATAAAATTTGTTTTTTTGCTTTGTGAGTTAAGACTATTTGATATATTTTATATATCTAGTATGGCTGGTCTCAAATCTTTTTAATGTTATTATATTCATTTTGAGTTTTCCTGGTTTGTGTATTTTTTTCCTTTGCCTTCTAAAAGGGTTTTGGGGATGCCTGGGTGGCTCAGTGGGTTAGGCATCTGACTCTTGATCTTAGGTTAGGTTTTAATCTCAGGATGTGAGTTCAAGTCCCATGTTGGACTCCATGCTGGGCATGTGGAGACTACTTTAAAAAAATGTGTTTTTCTTTCAGGAATACTGATTATTTTTCCTTTATTTGTAATTATTTTTCATCAAAATCAAGAAATATGAAAAACACTGTTTATCTCTCTGTATTCTTTAAACACTTTTTTTCAAGATTACTATGAACTTTATTAAATTTCAAATTGTAATGTCCAAGACAATGTCCAGATAAATTATTTAAAAAGAGTTGAGCTAGGTTCCTCAACCAAAAATAAATATAAATAAAAGAACTGAATCCCATATTAAGACAAAGAAATGAAAATGAAATTAAAATTATCATCTAAAATGTTAGGCAATAGTAAAGATGAAGTGCCAGAAATAAGTCTACAGAGATATATGCAAGATCTCTATTGCTAAATAATAACATTTTGTGGAGAGACTTTATTTAAGAAAATGAGTGAACAAAAAATAATATTCTTAGTTTGGACAGCTCAATATTGTGAAGATACCAATTTTTCTCCAAAACATTCATAGTAACACAACTTAGGATAGCAGCACAGTGAAAACATGCAAAGGTCTACTACTGACAGGTTGGGTATAAAAATAGTGGTGCTTTCTTGCTGTGGAAGGATAACCAGTGGTGAAGCCCAGCCATTCATGCTTCAGGCACCTGAACAGACTCAGTGTGCGGGAGTATGGTTCCTTATCCTCTATTCAGGATCTACAGGGTAGAGAAGAGACAGGGTCCTCTATAAGTTCAGAAAGCTCCTGAGGTTGGAGTTCTTGTCCACAAAGTCATTGCCTTCTAGCTACTCAGACATCATGAGGAAATGGAGGGTCCCCCAAAAGGTCTCGGGGAGAGAGTTGACTTGCCATGTCAAGGAATCACACAAAGTCTGCAAAGGGTTCTGAGGTGAAGCTAGGGCTGAGACAGGGGAAGATAAGGTCCCTACTAGGCACTCTTCACAGGGGCTCCCCAGGAGGTGGCTGTGTTGGAAACAGAGAAGGGGCTGGAAGACTTCCAAGGGGCTAGGCAGAGGATTTGCATAAATCTACTACTCTCTATCTCCCCCTACCCCTCACTCTGGAAACAGAGGACATGCTGGGGCAGCAGCTCTGGGGCCCTTGCCTAGCTCAGTGCTAACTTTCCAGCCTCATCCAATGTCCAGACCTGCAATTGTTGAAGTTGTTGTTACAGCTGGTTGTTTGCTGCCTTGAGTATTTAGCCCCCAGTGCTTGAACCACACCTACACTTGGCACTTGCTCTTCTCAAAGTGTTTCTTTGGTTCCCACTGCTGTTCATTGCTGTAGACTGTACTCCTAACACTGCTGCTTCAAGGGAGACATAAGAATGGTGGGGGGCCCTGGAGACATTTAGATTCTTGGATCCTTATTCTTGGTGTGTTCCTTGTGCATGTGATTCTACCCACAAAAGCTAGAGTTCATATCCGACCCTTCATCTTGTGCCCACCCTGCAGGCTCTGGATCGATCTCTCTCTCTCTCTCTCTCTCTTTCTCTCTCCATCATGGTATTTATTTATTTATTTTTAAATTAGACCACTTTTGCTTAAATATATAGAATAATGCAGTAGTGAAATCTGAATATAAGTAGAAAATTTAAATGGTATAATTAACAAGTTTTATAAACACATGTGTTTTTAATATAACTTAATAGTTTTTTATTCCAAACTTCTACATATACCTTCCACTTGTTTGATGGAACAACTGCCATGAGTTTGAATTGGAAGTATATCACAAGAGTGGAAGTGTTCATCAACAGTTAATGTTTTAATTTCATATTTTATCAGTTATCTTCTCAAATGTCTAAAACTTTTCCTTGCTATCACATTGAGAACATGACTGTTTTAATACATCATTTATTTTGACATGACAGAATTTGGCAGGGCTTTTACTTCTTTGGAAAGAAAGCTTTCTAAAATTGTAACATTATTAATTATCTTAACTTGTGCATCAATCTCACTTGGATGACATATTGACAAGGGAAATGCTCAGAGGACATGGGGATAATAGAAGCATCTATGAAGGAGACACAGTGAAAATTTTGGCACCCATAATTTTAAGATAGTCCATAAGATTTCTCCTTCCCACTGGACAGACCTGTCTAATTGTCTCTCTTTGAGTAACAGTGAGACATATAAATAACAGGGGATATTTCCATGATCAGGTTGTGTTATATGGCAAAGGGTAAGTGATTTTACAGATGTAATTAAATTTCCCAATTAGTTGACTTTAAGTTATCAAAAGAGAAAGGGCGCCTGGAGGGCTCAGTTGGTTGAGCATCTGATTCTTGATTTTGGCTCAGATCATGATCTCAGAATCATGAAATTGAGTGCGTGTCAGGGGGCTCCCCAAGGAGCTTGAGACTTTCTATCCCTCTCCTTCTGCCCCTCCCCCAGTGCTCTGTCCCTCTCTCTTTGTCTCTCTTTCTCTCTCAAATAAATAAGTAAATAAGTAAGTAAGTAAATAAACAAACAAACAAAAACATATATGTATTTTTTTTCCTAAAGTGTTATCAAAAGGGAAATTATCATGGATGAGCCTAAACTAATGATCTGAGCCTTTTACAATAAGTTCTAGTTCCAAAACAGAAAAAGTTGTAAAAGTTCATAGCTGCACAAACTTCTTCTTTGTTAGCCTTGAAGAATCAACCTTCCATGTCATGCAGATCACATGACATGGAATGGCAGGTGTCTTCAGTTACACAGCTGTAAGAAAGCAAATTCTGACAGTGAGTTTAGAAGAGGAAACCCGAGTACCACATTCGATTGCAGACCCATCCAATGCCTCAAATATAGCCTATTGAGACCCTCAGCAAAGGACCACCTAATCTGTGGAATAAATCAATTGCATATTCTGAAGAATAGATATTTGTTGAATTGATGTACTTTCTATTAACTTTGCTCTTGTCAGTCACAGGAAGAAAGACTACTAAAGGAGGTCTCGGATTTTGTTTGCTTCCACAAAATAACCTCCATTCAGATACTCAGGATCCATTCTTTCCAAATTTATATCATAACTTTCAATTAAGGAACCTGGTGAGAATGTGAATTCAAATTACATTATAGTTCTGAAGCCACAGAATTAAATTTGTTTTGTCTACTTTTTTAACTGCATTACCTTGGAATAAAAAGAAAGAAAATAATTAATTCTGTTATATAGAATCTCTGGGGGTCACCAATGCCTCCCTCAGCTTAATTTAAATCCCTAAGATATTAATTTGTTTTTTAAAAATAATTATTTGACGTTAGAAAGAGCTCAAATAGAGGTACAATACTTCATATTGATTGTGGAATTTACCCCCAAAATATTGGTATACAATTGTTCATAGTATTCCTTTAGAAACTCATAATTTTTTCTTGCTGCTGTGTATCTCACTTATGCTTACATTTCCAGAGTACTCTGTGTACTTTCCTTTATATGCATCCATTGTCAAATAATTATAAATATAATAGCTATACTGTATATTTTAACAAGAATTCAGTTATTTCTTATCAGTTAATTAATCTGTATAAACTTTGGATTTAGTTTATTTATTTATTTATTTATTTGATTTAAGATAATATTATAAAAATAGCTCTGTTTGTCTATAAGAATATCCTCCCCTTTTCTGAAACACTGTCACTTTTTTTTTTTTTTTTTTAAGTCAAGCTTCTCCTGTTGTGGTAACTGACAATTTTGTGAACTATTGTTGGCATTCTCTACCTTACAGAGAAGAGAGAGATGGTAAAAGTTATGAGTTTGAAATGAGTTATTCTTGGTTCAGTGAATACATGTGTACTATTTAGAGCAGAAGATACAATCAGAGTCAACAGAAGGCTACTGAATAAAGCGTAATTTACTTTATTCTTCTGTAATAAAGTCTGGGATAGAAATGCTCACAGTGCCCATTTCTTCACTTGGTGGAAATGTAAAGTATATTGGAGATAGCTTAGAACAAAATGAAAACACACATTTCTGCTAATGTAATAAAAGTAGTTTGGAAATCCTTTTTAAGATCCACAATTTTAATTGTTTGTTTGTTTCTCTCTCTTTAAAAAAAAAAAAAAAAGTCTTACTCATTTATTTGACAGAGAGAGACACAGCGAGAGAAGAACACATGCAGGAGGAGTGGGAGAGGGAAAGGGAGAAACATGCTTCCTGCTCAGCAGGGAGCCCGATATGGAGCTCGATCCCAGAATCCTGGGATTATGAGCTGAGCTGAAGGCAGATGTGTAACAACTGAACCAGTCAGATGATCTTGTTTCTCTTTCTTAATATTTCCTTTTGACTTAATTTAATGAAGTCTGATTTAGGTTTTTTGTTTGTTTGTTTTTTAAGTTTGGTTCTTTGTATTACTGTTTAAAAAGTTTAGCCAAGGGGCGCCTGGGTGGCTCAATGGGTTAAGCCTCTGCCTTCGGCTCAGGTCATGATCTCAGGATCCTGGGGACAGAACCCCACAGCAGGCTCTCTGCTCCGTGGGGAGCCTGCTTCCCTGTCTCTCTCTGTCTGCCTTTCTGCCTACTTGTGATCTCTCTGTCTCTGTCAGATAAATAAAGTCTTAAGAAAAAAAAGTTTAGGCAATGCCAAGTTCACAATGATAATATCATATGTTATCTACATGCTTTGTAGATAACCTTCACATTTCTATTTATATTTTTTTAAATTTTATATGAGGTACAGAAAACTATTAATTATTATTATTATTGTTATTAAAGATTTTATGTATTTATTTGACAGAGAGATCACAAGTAGGCAGAGATAAGCAGAGAGAGAGAGGAAGCAGGCTCCCTGGATGAGCAGAGAGCCTGATGTGGGGCTTGATCCCAGGACCCTGAGATTATGACCTGAACGGAAAGCAGAGGCTTAACCTGCTGAGCCACCCAGGTGCCCCTCATTATTATTTTTATAAATATATATATCTCATTAGACCCAGAGCAGTTTAATGAAAAGTTTACATCTTTACACTTCAGGGCATGTTTTCATTAATCGTGTGACTGTAAATTTGTGGATTTATTTCTGAACTTTCCATTCTATACGATTTGTCCCCTTTTCTATACTTGCATTATTCTCCCACTCTTCAATACAGGTATCTCCTGCTTTTTGAAAGTTCGTATTACATCACTTCACCTTTATGAAAGACTTAGTATCTGTTTTTGCCAAATTAAAGATCATTTTAAGAAGAGGACTTTGGGGGCGCCTGGGTGGCTCAGTGGGTTAAGGCCTCTGCCTTCGGCTCAGGTCTTGATCTCAGAGTCCTGGGATAGAGCCCCGCGTCGGGCTCTATGCTCAGTGGGGAGCCTGCTTCCTCCTCTCTCTCTGCCTGCCTCTCTGCCTACTTGTGATCTATCAAATAAATAAATAAAATATTAAAAAAAAAAAAGAAGAAGAGGATTTTGACTTTATCAAAAAAGCTGAAAAGCAAAACGTGTTTAGTGTTTATTTTACAGTGAGCCCTTACAGAGGCAACATGTACCCAGAGCAGAGTGGCCCCCACCAGTCTCCTTCCCCTGGACTACACTCAGCATCTCAGCATCAAGCAACCCTAGCTTTGAGTTGTGTCTGTGAGCATCTGTGCCTCATCTCCATTTATTATGTCATCCTTTAGCAACCTGGGTACTAAAGTATCAGAAAAGCCTAAGAGAAGTTGCTTTGGAGGTCTGGGAATGCTCAAAAATTGCTCATCTAGGGGAGCCTGGGTGGCTCAGTCAGTTAAGCATCTGCCTTTGGCTCAGGTCATGGTCCTGGGATCCTGGGATTGAGCCCCACATCAGGCTCCCCACTCAGCAGGGTGTCTGCTTTCCCTCTGGTCCTCCCCCCTCTCCTGCTCTGTCTTTCTCTCACTCTCTCAAATAGATAAATAAAATATCTAAAAAAAATTGTTCATCTAAATTAATGATAATGGCTTCTTTGCCATTTTGGCTTAAGGAAGGTTTCATAGAAACATTCTACTTTCAGATAGTAGGGGATACCTATATTTTCATAATTCCATCTTAGATACTTTTCTACTCCCCAAGAACTTTGCTCAGTTTTTTTTCTCCTTGTTGGTTGCATTTATTTTCATTTTTAATGCTGTTTTACTGGGGGAAAAAAGTTACAATTTTTTTCTTGTAGAGAAATTTCTTTTTTTATAAATCTTGTAGAGAATATTTTTTATACAGACATGCTTTCAGAATTTTAGTGAATTTTCAAATTTTAGATTGACAGTTGTTTTCACTCAGTCTTTTTAAAGTATTTTTTCTATGATATTCTGCTTTTATTCTTTATTGTGCATGATTCATTTTTCAGTTTGCTGCTTGCTCCTTTGAAGTTAGGCTGTGGACCCATCAATGCCAACTGCTTTTAAAATAGTCTCACAACATTTTTCATTTTTCAGTATTTTTTACTATCTTATGCCTATATTTGCTTTTTTCGTATCTCCCTGATACATTGGGGAGTACTCATCCTGAATTGCCCTTACCCTTGTTTGCCTCAAGGAAAGACAAGTTGAGAAAACCAGGGGCTACCCTCTCTGCCCAGTACCCTACTTGTAACACATAATGTCACTTGAGAGAAGTGGGCCATTACCTTATCCCCCAACTCCAAAGTCGTGGTATAGATAGTTTTGTTCAGGGGAAGGTGTAGATCTTAAGAAGAGAGAGATCAGTAGGCGTCCCTAAGTGGACTGACTTTATTTCATACAGAACTCAAGGAAATTAAAAATCACCATTGAAAGAAATGGGGATTTGGGTTATAAGCAACTAAGAGGCAGATAGCTCAATGATAGTAAAAAGTAAAAATGTAGAAGAACTAGAATTTTAGCAGAGAGAATCTGGAAAATAAGCAGCTAAGAAAAGTCTTCCTGGGCGTTAGAACAGGCCTCAAAGAGAGGTCTCAAGGTTACCCATGCAAAAGTTAATTGGGTCAGACTATGGAACAATTTATGTCTCTGGACTTTGTCAAAGCAGTAATCAAAAAAGCAATCAGCTGGCTATTTGAGGGCTAAGAGCTGAGTGTAATGTCAATAGATGCAAATCAGCTAAAAGCTTAACAGGTCAAATCAGGGAAAGAGAACATCAAAGAGAACCCTGTGAAAACCAGTACCATCCTATGTTGATTGTGACAATATATTAGAATGCACCCTGGAAAGTGCTAGAAGAAGCTGAACATTTCAGCAGAAGTAGACTTCACTGAAAGAATCAACCCATCAATAAAGCAAATAACATGAAGAGCATCAGGAAGCTCCAGAGGAGGGTGGGGATTAGTATACAGAATTACTGAAAGTCATTCTCTGAAATGAAAAAAGTCACATGTGCAAGGGAAAAAAAAATAAAAGTATTCAACAAAAACTGCCTCTGAGAGAACTCAAATGCCAGATTAAACAGTTATTATTAAAAACTAAGGGACATGTTTTTATAGCAGTAAGGAATATATATCAACTATGTCTTATAATTTAGAGACTATAATATAGAGACTATTAAAAATGTAAAAAAAAATAAGTGGAAATTCTGGGGTTTAAAAGTTTAATAGGCAAGATGTATTCATTAGATTACTCCTTTCTGCCCATGGATGCCACTGAATAAAGATCATTAAAGTCTTCCCTCCTGTCCCTGTTATGTCTAAGGCAGAGTCTCCCAAAGAGCTTACACAGGTTTGAGCTTTTAAACAACCAATGAGAGCCTAAGCAGTAGAGAAGTCATTGACATTCATACTAGGAAATGACATGAAGACTTAGTGTAGACTTTCATTTTATATAAATATGTCTTCAGTAGTATCCATGGCACAATGACTGTGTGGTAATGAGAGATCCAAACACCCAGTGCTTAAGAGGTTTGGGGTCTGTCACGTATGCCACTTGTGGAGGAGGTGGATGAAACCATGAAACCAAGGCCACACAAGGTGGATGGAAGAGTTGTAAAACCACAGAAGGCTGTCTCAAGAGAAGATTCTCAAAGACCTGGTGCCTACATAACTGAAAAAGATTTCTGTTGGTGGTCTTAAAAATAGATACTGAAGAACATGTTCTAAGAGATTAGTATATTATGGAAAAATGAAAGTGATTGAAATCATGATTGACCAAGGCAGTGGCAAGAGGCTTTGCTTTTGTAAACATATGATGACTCTGTAGACAAGACTGTAATACAAAAATACTGTACTGTGAATGACCACCACTTCGAAGTAAGGAAAGCTCTACCTAAGCAAGAGATGGATAGTCCTTCATCCAGTCAAAGAGGATGATGTGGTTCTGGAAACTGGTGGTTGTGGAGGTGGTTTTGATGGGAATGACAAATTTGGTCACGGAGGAAACTTCAGTGGGTGAGGTGACTCTGGTGGCAGTTGAAGTGGTGGTAGATATAGTGTCAGTGGAGATGGTTATAATATATTTGGTAATGATGAAAATAATTTTGGAGGTGGTGGAAGCTATAATGATTTTGGCAATTACAACAATCAATCTTCAAATTTGGGGCCCATGAAAGAAGAAATTTTGGAGGGAGAAGCTCTAGCCTCTATGGTGGTAGAGGCTAGTACTTTGTCCAACCATGAAATCAAGGTGGCTATGGTAGTTCCAGCAGCATCAGTAGCTATGGCAGTGGCAGAACATTTTAATTACTAACAGGAAACAAAGCTTAGCAGGAGACAAGAGCCAGGGAAGTGACAGGGAAGCTATAAGTTAGAGCAAATTTGTGAACTCAGTCAACACAGTGGTGGCAAGGGCCTAGCTGCTACAAAGAAGACATATTTTAGATAATACTAATGTGTATATGCAAAAAACTCAAGGGTTGTATTTGTGACTAATTGTTTAAGAGTTTATTTTAATTTCTGTTCTGTGGAAAGTGGAAATCATTCCAATAATGGGTTTTAATGTAGTTTGTTTTCATTTTGTTGTTTTGTTTTTGTTTTTATTTGCATCCCTGCTATTGATTGCTAAACGTTATGGTCTGATCATGACACTGAATAAATATGTCTTTAAGAAAAAAAAAGTTTTAATAGTCAAGAAGAAAAATTCACTGAATAGGCTCAATAGTAGATTTGAACTGGAAGAGAAAAATATTGACATTTTAAGAGATTATGCAATCTTTAAGAATTCTCTCGAAGAAAAAGAAATGATATAAATAAAGAGAACTTTATAGAAGTGACAAAGACATCACTAAGTGTACCAGCATATCCTAATGAGTATCAAAGACAGGAGAGAGAAAAAGGATAAGAAGAATATTTGAAGTTATGATGGATGGATTAAAATTAATTTGATGAAAAATAATGTCTAAATAAAAAAAGGCTCAATAAACTCTATGTAAGAATAGATTTGATGAAAGAAGTAGAGTTGTAAACTAAACCAAAACCATAAATAATTGTTGAAAGAGATTAAAAAAAGAACAACTAAATTGAATGATAATCCATAACATGGATTAGGAGATTGATTTAATACTAAATAAAATAATGATATTCTCCAATCTTATCTAGAGAGTCAATGTAATCCCTATCAAAATCCCAGATATTTTTTGGTTTTGTTTTTGCTTTTTTTTTCCCAGAAATTGTCCAACTACTAAAATTGGTAAGGAAATTCAAGGGGCCCAGTATAGGTCAAAATAATCTTGGAGAAAAAAAAAAAAAAAGAGAGAATATACTTGGAGGACTCACATTTCCCAATTTCAAAAACTTAGTACAAAGCTATTTATATGGTAATCAAACCAGTGGGAAAATGAAATTGGGCTAGACTTACAGGTCTGTGAAATAAAATTGAGAGTGCAGGAAATAAAACCCTAAAGCCTGTGATTAAATGAGTATCAACAAAGAATGTTTAAACTGTGTCAAGACACATCTGGATTTTTGTTTTCAATTCAGGCATAACAATATATATGGAGATCAATGTCCAGATTGCTCCTGGGAAAGGGAATATGCATCCAGAGAAAGATCGTTGAAGCATCTGGAAACCTAATTACATAAAAATGCCTGTAGTAGGTAAAGGTTGTGAAGTCTTGTTTTAAAGAAGAAAATATATAAAAGTTTTGGGAGAGCCTTTCTTTAAGTATAAGAAAGTTCATGGGACTTTAATTTTTAATTGCCTGTAAAAATGTAGAAGTACAGCGTACAGCAAACCAGCACCCATTTGAAACGATATATTTCAACCTTAGTTGAGAAAGGGTTACAAGGGGCACCCTAGTTGGCTCAGTCCTTAAGCGTCTACTGCGGCTTCGGGCTCAGGTCATGATCCCAGGGTCTTGGGATCAAGCCCCACATCAGGCTCTCTGCTCAGCAGGAAGCCCTGCTTTCTTCCTCCCACTCCTCTTGCTTGTGTTCCCTCTCTCACTGTGTATCTCTCTATCAAATAAGTAAATCTTACAACAAACAAAAAGAAAAAAAAAGCCAAAAGAAAGAAAGTGGGTTACAAGCTGTGAAATACACTGTTTCTCAGAAGAATGTTCAGGAAGAGTCTGATTGACAACTTGCCATGGATACTATTAGAAGACAGTATTTATATAAAATGAAAGTCTCTACAACTAAGTCTTCATCTTCCTTCATCGTATAAATGTCAATGACTTTCTCATTCAAGTGTCTTTTTATACCTACATCTTTATTGATAAATAAGAACTTTGAACTAAAGTGTTATAAAGCTAGGATGATTATGAGGAAGAATGTGTTTATTTGCCTTTCAATTTAGGTAGGAAATTATTGGAAGTATGTAACATAGGAAGTATGTAACAAAAAAAGTTGGACCTTGACCACATATTCATATTTTTGAAAAAAAATTATGTATATTTTTAACCACACAAATGAATTTATTCCATTTCCAGTCAAATGATTAACATCATATGAATAAAAGCTTAATTCTTTAGCTACTTCTCCAACATTGCTTTTTTGCTCGAGACAATTTTGGCCTTTGCATGAGTTTGAAAAGAATGGCCGGTGATATGTACCTGATACAATTGGACTTTGATAAATAAAAATATTTTGCATAATAAATAAGTCCCTGGAAAAAATTTGCAAATAGCATCCCAGCTGACAATAGAAAGTTCAGTCAATTAATTTTCCAAATAGGAAAAAAAAAAAAAACTGCCATTGATATAGTCATGGTAAGATCAAAGTCATTAATTTAAGAAAAAATTCCAAAGACTAGAAGCATTTTTTATCTTATTTTCTTTTATGATTTTTTCCTAGATAATTTCTCCTTCTAATTTCTTCACAGATTAGGTTCTCTGAATGGTATCCCGCTATATATTTCCTCTCAGGACTGCCTTTGTTGTGTCCCACAGATTTTGAAACCGTTGTATTTTCATTATCATTTGTTTCCATGATTTTTTTCAAATTCTTCTTTAATTTCCCGGTTGACCCATTCATTCTTTAGAAGGATACTGTTTAGTCTCCATGTATTTGGGTTCTTTCCAAACTTCCTTTGTGGTTGAGTTCTAGCTTTAGAGCATTGTGGTCTGAAAATATGCAGGGAATGATCCCAATCTTTTGATACCGGTTGAGTCCTGATTTAGGACCGAGGATGTGATCTATTCTGGAGAATGTTCCATGTGCACTAGAGAAGAATGTGTATTCTGTTGCTGCTTTGGGATGAAAGATTCTGAATATATCTGTGATGTCCATCATGGTCCAGTGTGTCATTTAAGGCCTTTATTTCCTTGCTGATCTTTTGCTTGGATGACCTGTCCATTTCAGTGAGGGGGAGTGTTAAAGTCCCCTACTATTATTGTATTATTGTTGATGTGTTCTTTGATTTTGTTATTAATTGGTTTATATAGTTGGCTGCTCCCACATTTGGGGGCATAGATATTTAAAATTGTTAAATCTTCTTGTTGGACAGACCCTTTGAGTATGATATAGTGTCCTTCCTCATCTCTTATTATAGTCTTTGGCTTAAAATCTAATTGATCTGATATAAGGATTGCCACTCCTGCTTTTCTTCTGATGTCCATTAGCATGGTAAAATTCTTTTCCACCCCCTCACTTTAAATCTGGAGGTGTCTTCGGGCTTAAAAATGTGTTTCTTGGAGGCAACATATAGATGGGTTTGTTTTTTTATCCATTCTGATACCCTGTGTCTTTTTGACAGGGGCATTTAGCCCATTCACATTCAGGGTAACTATTGAGAGATATGAATTTAGTGCCATTGTATTGCCTGTAAGGTGACTGTTACTGTATATGGTCTCTGTTCCTTTCTGATCTACCACTTGTAGGCTCTCTCTTTGCTTAGAGGACCCCTTTCAATATTTCCTGTAGAGCTGGTTTGGTATTTGCAAATTCTTTCAGTTGTTGTTTGTCCTGGAAGCTTTTAATCTCTCCTTCTATTTTCAATGATAGCCTAGCTGGATATAGTATTCTTGGCTGCATGTTTTTCTCGTTTAGTGCTCTGAAAATATTCATGCCAGCTCTTTCTGGCCTGCCAGGGTCTCTGTGGATAAGTCAGCTGCCAATCTAATATTTTTACCATTGTATGTTACAGACTTCTTTTCCCGGGCTGCTTTCAGGATTTTCTCTTTGTCATTGAGACTTGTAAATTTTACTATTAGGTTGTGACGGGGTGTGGGCCTATTCTTATTGATTTTGAGGGGCATTCTCTGAACCTCCTGAATTTTGATGCTCGTTCCCTTTGCCATATTGGGGAAATTCTCCCCAATAATTCTCTCCAGTATACCTTCTGCTCCCCTCTCACTTTCTTCTTCTTCTGGAATCCCAATTATTCTAATGTTGTTTCGTCTTATGGTGTCACTTATCTCTCGAATTCTCCCTCGTGGTCCAGTAGCTGTTTGTCCCTCTTTTGATCAGCTTCTTTATTCTCTGTCATTTGGTCTTCTATATCACTAATTCTTTCTTCTGCCTCATTTATCCTAGCAGTTAGAGCCTCCATTTTTGATTGCACCTCATTAATAGCTTTTTTGATTTCAACTTGGTTAGATTTTAGTTCTTTATTTCTCCAGAAAGGGCTTTTATATCTCTCGTAGAGGGTTTCTCTAATATCTCCA
>NW_025422084.1:0-40774 GCF_011764305.1 Mustela putorius furo
TTGAAGAGTTTGATCAGGAAGGGGATGTTGTACTTGTGTACTTTGTCAAAATGCTTTTTCAAGCATCTATTGAGAGTATCATATGGTTCTTTTCTTTTCTTTTATTGATGTGTTTGTATCACATTGACTGATTTGCGGATGTTGAACCAACCTTGCAGCCCTGGAAAAAATCCCCACTTGGTCGTGGTGAATAATCCTTTTACTGTACTGTTGAATCCTATTGGCTAGTATTTTGGCTAGAGTCGTATTTTCGCATCTGTGTTCATCAAGGATATCGGTGGGGCCGTCTATAGCTCTCTTTTTTGGTGGGATCCTTGTCTGGTTTTGGGGATCAAGGTGATGCTTGGCCTCATAAAAATGAGTTTGGAAGTTTTCCTTCCATTTCTATTTTTGGAACAGTTTCAGGAGAATAGGAATTAGTTCTTCTTTAAATGTTTGGTAGAATTCCCCCGGAAGCCGTCTGGCCCTGGGCTTTTGTTTGTTTGGAGATTTTTAATGACTGTTTTTCAATCTCCTTACTGGTTATGGGTCTGTTCAGGCTTTCTATTTCTTCCTGGTTCAGTTGTGGTAGTTTATATGTTTCTAGGAATGCATCCATTTCTTCCAGATTGTCAAATTTATTGCCGTAGAGTTGCTCATAGTATGTTCTTATAATAGTTTGTATTTCTTTGGTGTTAGTTGTGATCTCTCCTCTTTCATTCATGATTTTATTTATTTGGGTCCTTTCTCTTTTCTTTTTGATAAGTCGGGCCAGGGGTTTATCAATTTTATTAATTCTTTCAAAGAACCAGCTCCTAGTTTCGTTGATTTGTTCTATTGTTTTTTTGGTTTCTATTTCATTGATTTCTGCTCTGATCTTTATGATTTCTCTTCTCCTGCTGGGCTTAGGGTTTCTTTCTTGTCTTTCCAGCTCAGCTCCTTTAGGTGTAGGGTTAGGTTGTGTACCTGAGACCTTTCTTGTTTCTTGAGAAAGGCTTGTACCGCTATATATTTTCCTCTCAGGACTGCCTTTGTTGTGTCCCACAGATTTTGAACCGTTGTATTTTCATTATCATTTGTTTCCATGATTTTTTTCAATTCTTTTCTTTAATTTCCCGTTTGACCCATTCATTCTTTAGAAGGATACTGTTTAGTCTCCATGTATTTGGGTTCTTTTCCAAACTTCCTTTTGTGGTTGAGTTCTAGCTTTAGAGCATTGTGGTCTGAAAATATGCAGGGAATGATCCCAATCTTTTGATACCGGTTGAGTCCTGATTTAGGACCGAGGATGTGATCTATTCTGGAGAATGTTCCATGTGCACTAGAGAAGAATGTGTATTCTGTTGCTTTGGGATGAAATATTCTGAATATATCTGTGATGTCCATCTGGTCCAGTGGTGTCATTTAAGGCCTTTATTTCCTTGCTGATCTTTTGCTTGGATGACCTGTCCATTTTCAGTGAGGGGAGTGTTAAAGTCCCCTACTATTATTGTATTATTGTTTGATGGTGTTTCTTTTGATTTTGTTATTAATTGGTTTATATAGTTGGCTGCTCCCACATTGGGGGCATAGATATTTAAAATTGTTAAATCTCTTGTTGGACAGACCCTTTTGAGTATGATATAGTGTCCTTCCTCATCTCTTATTATAGTCTTTGGCTTAAAATCTAATTGATCTGATATAAGGATTGCCACTCCTGCTTTCTTCTGATGTCCATTAGCATGGTAAATTCTTTTCCACCCCCTCACTTTAAATCTGGAGGTGTCTTCGGGCTTAAAATGAGTTTCTTGGAGGCAACATATAGATGGGGTTTTGTTTTTTTATCCATTCTGATACCCTGTGTCTTTTGACAGGGGCATTTAGCCCATTCACATTCAGGGTAACTATTGAGAGATATGAATTTAGTGCCATTGTATTGCCTGTAAGGTGACTGTTACTGTATATGGTCTCTGTTCCTTTCTGATCTACCACTTGTAGGCTCTCTCTTTGCTTAGAGGACCCCTTTCAAGATTTCCTGTAGAGCTGGTTTGGTGTTTGCAAATTCTTTCAGTTGTTTTTTGTCCTGGAAGCTTTTAATCTCTCCTTCTATTTTCAATGATAGCCTAGCTGGATATAGTATTCTTGGCTGCATGTTTTTCTCGTTTAGTGCTCTGAAAATATCATGCCAGCTCTTTCTGGCCTGCCATGTCTCTGTGGATAAGTCAGCTGCCAATCTAATATTTTTACCATTGTATGTTACAGACTTCTTTTCCCGGGCTGCTTTCAGGATTTTCTCTTTGTCATTGAGACTTGTAAATTTTACTATTAGGTGACGGGGTGTGGGCCTATTCTTATTGATTTTGAGGGGCATTCTCTGAACCTCCTGAATTTTGATGCTCCTTCCCTTTGCCATATTGGGGAAATTCTCCCCAATAATTCTCTCCAGTATACCTTTCTGCTCCCCTCTCTCTTTCTTCTTCTTCTGGAATCCCAATTATTCTAATGTTTTTGTTTCGTCTTATGGTGTCACTTATCTCTCGAATTCTCCCCTCGTGGGTCCAGTAGCTGTTTGTCCCTCTTTTGCTCAGCTTCTTTATTCTCTGTCATTTGGTCTTCTATATCACTAATTCTTTCTTCTGCCTCATTTATCCTAGCAGTGAGAGCCTCCATTTTTGATTGCACCTCATTAATAGCTTTTTTTGATTTCAACTGGGTTAGATTTTAGTTCTTTTATTTCTCCAGAAAGGGCTTTTATATCTCTCGAGAGGGTTTCTCTAATATCTTCCATGGCCTTTTTCGAGCCCGGCTAGAACCTTGAGAATTGTGGTCCATTCTGAACTCTAGATCTGACATATTACCCATCTGACATGTCTGTATTGATTAGGTCCCTAGCCTTCAGTACTGCCTCTTGTTCTTTTTTTTGTGTTGAATTTTTCGGTTTGTCATTTTGTCCCAGATAAGAGTATATGAAGGGGCAAGGAAAATACTAAAAGGGTGGCAACAACCCCAGGAAAATATGCTTTAACCAAATTAGAAGAGATCCCAAATCGTGAGGGGGAGAAAGGGGATAAAAAGAGGGTTCAAAAAGGAAGAAAGGAAAAAAAAAAAAAAAGAAAAAAAAAAAAAAAAAAAAAAAAAAAAAGAAAAGAAAAGAATTAAAAAAAAAAAAAGAAAACAAATAAGAAAACAAATATAAAAAAAGAAAATATATATATATTAGATAAACTAGTTAAAAAATCGTTAAAAAATAAAAAGGTAAAAGTAAAAAAAAAAATTTTACCAGAAGGTGATGTAAAAAAAACAAAAAATGAAAAAAGAAAAAATTAAATTAACTGCAAGACTAAAAAAAATCACAGGGAAAAAGCCATGAGTTCCGTGCTTTGCTTTCTCCTCCTCTGGAATTCTGCTGCTCTCCTTGGTATTGAAACCGCACTCTTTGGTAGGTGAACTTGGTCTCGGCTGGATTTCTTGTTGATCTTCTGGGGGAGGGGCCTGTTGTAGTGATTCTCAAGTGTCTTTGCCCCAGGCGGAATTGCATCGCCCTTACCAGGGGCCGGGGTGAGTAATCCGCTCGGGTTTGCTTTCAGGAGCTTTTGTTCCCTGAGCGCTTTCTGTAGAGTTCCGGAGGACGGGAATACAAATGGTGGCCTCCTGGTCTCAGTCCCAGAGGAGCCGAGAGCCCAGGGCCCCACTCCTCAGTGCGCCCTCAGAGAACAGTACCCAGTTACTCCCGTCTGCCTGACCTCCGGCAGCGCTCCGAGCTCACCGAGCCTGCGACCGGTTCAAGGTAACACCGAGCTGTGAGCTTACTGTCGGCTCCATCTCTGTAGCCGGCTTTCCCGTTCCAATACCCATAAGCTCTGCGACACTCAAACACCCCCGTTCCTTCTGTGACCCTGTGGGACCTGAGGCCAAGCTGACCCCATGTGTGCTTCGCCCCGGTTTAGCCTCTGGAGCGATGTCCCTCAGCGGAATAGACTTTTAAAAGTTCTGATTTTGTGCTCCGTTGCTCCGCTGCTTGCCAGGAGCCACCCCCCACCCCTGGGGTCTATCTTCCCGTCACTTTGGATTCACTTCTCTGCCGGTCCTACCTTTCAGAAAGTGGTTGTTTTTCTGTTTCCAGAATTGCTGTTCTTCTTCTCCTCAATCTGCCGATGGATTTGCAGGTGTTTGCAATCTTTAGATAAGCTATCTAGCTGATCTCTGGCTAGCTGAAGTAGTCTCAGCCTGCTACTTCTCCGCCATCTTGACTCCTCCCCAACAAATTAATCTTCTTTGAGAAAAGTGTGTTCATCTGTTAAATAGGAAAGGTATATATCATAAATGATCTCTAAGTTATTTTTTAGTTTTATTGTGCAACTATGTTAGTTTTCATTATTTTTCTTTAATATTTTATTTATTTATTTTACAGAGCTCACAAGTAGGCAGAGAGACAGGTAGAGAGAGAAGGGGAAGCAGGCTCCCTTCTGATCAGAGAACCTGATGTGGGGTTCGATCCCAGGACCCTGGGATCATGACAGGAGCTGAAGTCAGAGGCTTTAACCCACTGAGCCACCCAGGCATCCTGTTTTCATTATTTTTTAGTTCTATCATGCAATTATGTTAGTTTTGACTTTGCCAAAGCTGTTGCCTTAATTAACTGTAATGACCACCTAGGACGTTACATATACAAACTTAAAGTCACTAAAAATTTTCATATACCTTAGAAATTAATTCAATACCTTTTATGATAATAAGGGAAATGCTTATCTTTTGCTGGGTACCCACTAGCTTTCCATTAGTGGAAGAGATTTACACATATTAAACAATTTAAATCTCAACACATTTAATTTTTCCCTTTTATTATTTAAAGAAATAAGGTCTTAAAAGATTGTACTATTTTCCTTTGGTAAGACACAGAGTGAAAAACCCATTTTATGTATCCAAATCCTTCACTGCTATGTTACATAGTTTTCCAAAATTGACGAAGGGAAAAATGTGTTTGTTCACTGATAAAACATAAAGATTAATAGATAACTTCTTGGTCAACAAATTTTGGGCCTTAGGTTTTCTAAAGAATTAGAGATTTTCCTATAAAAAGTGTATTATTCTAAAATTGGTTTCCCTAAATTTTGAATTATGACTAAGAAATGTGACTTGCTAAGATTTCTTTTTTTTTTTTTTTAATTAACATAAAATCTATTAGTCCCATGGGTACAGGTCTGTGAATCACCAGGTTTACACACTTCACAACATCCTAAAATTTCTTACGTGAAATCCAAATGGATCTATGAGAATTCAAAGAATGAAATGACTTTTAAAAAATACTGCTTATTACTGGGGCGCCTGGGTGGCTCAGTGGGTTAAAGCCTCTGCCTTCAGCTCAGGTCATGATCCTAGGGTCCTGGGATCAAGCCCCACATTGGGCTCTCTGCTCAGCAGGAAGCCTGCTTTCTCCTCTCTCTCTCTCTCTTCTCTCTCTCTGCCTGCCTCTCTGCCTACTTGTGATCTCTGTCAAATAAACAAATAAAACCTTTAAAAAAAAATACTGCTTATTGCTAAATTGTTCTATGATCCAATCTAACTAGATGTAATGGATGTAAGATCTTTGAGTCAGAAAAAAAAAAAATTGATGAAATAGTCCTGAAACATCATTACTAATGTCAGAGGCAAATACAAAATTTAATGTTGAAATCTTACTTATTGTAAGAGATAAATTTTTTTTGAAAGAAGAAAAAATAAGACAATTATTTTCAGGGCACATTCAATTTTATTTATTTTCCAGAAAGTTGTTTTAAAGTCTCCTTGTCTGAATTAGTCAGAGAATAATTGTCTGTATTTGCTATTCTAGTTTGAAATGAAGTAATTTATAGTTTTTATAATTACTTAATGATTGATAAGAATTTTTCTTTAAAATTTATTATGCATCACCAGAGATTGAGAAGTATGAAACATAATAAAATTTTGCATAAAATGTTTACATATACTGATTACTCTTTAATTGACAAGCAATATAAATTTGAGTAATTTTTAAACTGAAGTTAACAAGAACACAATAACATAACTGTCTAACAACTTCAGTATACTTGATTACTGTTAAAAGTTAAATTTTATTTTTTAAGGAATTAGTCATGAATTGTTGATTAGCTTTCTAATGAGGAATTTCTGTCAATTTCCATAAACTTTAAATGTTCTGTGAAAATTATAAAACATGATATGTAAGACTGAAATTAATAACATTGATCATATTAAAAGATTTTATAAGCTCTAGTGTTAGTTATTATCAACAATAAGGTCATTCCAACTTAATAAATATGCAAACTACCAAACAGTACATTTGCATTTCCTAAAAATTGTTAGGAATAATTAGTAAATGCAAAATTGTGTCTTTCTTATGTATGGTTCCATTAATAAAATTGTGTTTGGATTTAAAGTGCAAAAAATTTAATTTTGAATATCAGTAAAAAATTAAATACATAATAAAAGCAGAAACTTTTGGGAATTTGGAAGTCCATTCTCCAACTCAAACAATGTATAATGGACATTTTTTATAAGCAATATTTCTTCCAGAACATTGTTATTACTTTAAATATTTCATCTATGAATACAACATACTTTAATTAATTACCTATTGTACATTTTGCTTCATATATAAGTAGTACCAGGCTGAATATTCTTCATTTAAGTCTGTGCTTATTTATTTTTTTAAAAATTTATTTATTTATGTTTTTATTTGACAGACAGATCCCAAGTAGTCAGAGGCAGGCAGAGAGAGAGGAGGAAGCAGGCTCCCTTCCAAGCAGAGAGCCCGATGTGGGGCTTGATCCCAGGACCCTGGGATCATGACCTGAGCCGAAGGCAGAGGCTTTAACGCACTGAGCCACCCAGGTGCCCCTGTGCTTATTTTTAAGCACATTTTTAATTCTTAGGATCACTCATAAGAGCTTTTTGTCACATTACTGAATTTTCTTCAAATATGCTGGTACATTCTTTCCAGAGCTATATTTCTTAATCTGGTCTTAGCCTGTTTCTCTAAATCTTGTCTCCACTTCACAAATAGTGGCCTTCTTGGCCTTCTTTAAGTTCACTTGACATAGTAGTTTCTTGTTTCCTTTCTAGGCTATCCACACAGGCTATTCTCTATATATGGTGTGCCAGTTCCTCTAACCACTCCACTTCTAATTCCTGCTTTTCATACAGATCTTCCTGTAAATGTACATTCCTAGGAAAGGCTTTGCTGTTCTCTCAACTCCCAAGGTTATCTAGTAGTAGGAAACTCTGTGCTTTTCCCCATGCTTACCATAATTTCTAAATGTAAATATGTATAAATAAAAAAAGCTTTCATAGCATTAGGTATCTAATATTAGCAAACATATTTTGAAAGTTTATGTTGTTGACTTCTCTTCTTAGATCTACTAATACAGCGAGCTGTATCAAGTGATTTCCTGTTATTTAATCACCCTAAAATAAATATATATATTCATAAGGTCACTCTGGATTTATAATTTAATGTGTGATTTAAAAATTCTGTTCATGAAAATTTTATTTAGGTTGAGTTGCATAGGACATTTTAGGTGAGATGACATATATCCATCTACCTGAGGCTATATTTATCAGTTTTAAAATTTTAATGTTATAATTGCTTCAGAAAGGAATTTGGAAGTTTTCATCCTTTTTAATCTTCTCTGGATCTATTTATAAGCTATCACAATTTTCTGGCCTTTGATGATTTTATAAAATTTCCCTAACATAATCTGGGCTTGGTAGTTTCTTGTGAGTTAGTACTTGAAAAACTTTTTTTTTTCTTTAAAATTGCTCTGTATAAGCTTTTAAACTCTATTAACTTCAGATTTTATAACAATTTTTCCTAGGACATAATCTGAATCATCTAGTTTAGCAAATGTTATACATGGAGTTCAAAGTAGAGATATATTTTAAAATTTTATTTCTTATTTCACTTTGATTAGTTCTTATTTATTATTTGTTCTTTCTTCTTTTTGATATTCTCTTTTGTTGAGGTTTTTTCAAGGAATTTGCATTTCATTTATTATTTATGATTCATTTATTTACTTATTAGTTTTACTGTTTTCTGTTTCTGCCTTTAAATTTATTTATATATATATATATATATATATATGAAGGAAGCAAATACTATATATATATATATATATATATATATATATACTATATATATAGAACATTTACTAAAATTGACCATACATTATATTGTACACTATATATATACTATATATATATAGTATTTAGTACATAGTATATATATACTATATATATGTATATGTATATACATAGTACATAAAAAAATAAATAGTAGTACATAAATAAATACATAAATAAATATATACATAGTATATACATATACATATATATAGTATATATATAGTATTTGCTTCCTTCTGCTCCCCTTATGGTTTACTTTGATGGTGATTCCAGGTTTTCAGTTAAGGAATTGTTTTTTATTCATTTATGTTATTTTATTTTTATTGATGTGGTTGTTTAAGGTAATGAATTCTCCTTGTATTGTTGTTTCAAATATATGCCATAGACAAATTAAGTTTTTCTTTTTCTATTATGAGCAATGTTAACATTTCTGTTTCTATTCTCTCTTTCACCAAGAAAGAAGATATTCTTAATTTTAGTATGGAAGGACGTTTTGTTATTTATATCTTGAAGAATCATAATATGATCTGAATTTTATTTTTCCTATATGGAATTATTTATACTTAGTGTACAATATAATGTATGGTCAATTTTAGTAAATGTCCTATTTACACTTAAGAACATATTAATAAGATCTGTTGATATTCTTAAATTCTTCTAAATCCTGACCAAACTTTTTGTCTGCTTGAAATGTCTTAAATTGACTTCAGTGTGCTAAATACTCCTATTATTAGTGTTTTTAGTAGACTGGTAGAAAAATAATGGATGGAATTTTCTCTCGTATCCTGTGGCTCTGTCCTTTATGATGTGAACTTGTAACTTGTACCATCAAAAGTTCAGTCCTTCTTCCTTACTTCTTAAATCTAGGCTGGCTTTGTGACTCAGTTTGGCCAACAGAAAATGACAGAAATGACTGTATGTGCAGTCCAATCCTAGACCCCAAGAGATCTTGTATCTACTTTCCCTTAGACCTTGTCTTCACCATGAAATTAAGCCCAAGCTGGCAAGCTGGAAGGAGCTCCACTTGACAACCAGCCAACCTACAAAAGCAGTGCCTCCTAGACAATCTCCAGCTCAGTACAAATATAAAAAGAGAGCCATAAAAGGATAGGGAAAAACATCCAGCTGATCCTAGCCTAAATTGTTGACAAAAACATCGTGGGCTAAATAAATGACTGGTGTCTTAAGTTGTCTGTATTGTTGTCTGTAGTTTAAAATGTTATTCATACAGATACTGTACCTAGATATAGGGTATTGTCCTATCAAATCCTAAATATGTGAGCTTAGCTTTAGGACTAGGTAACAAGCAAATGTTGGAAAAATGATAGTCTGTGCTATACAGTCTTAAAATACTGTATTGAATTGTTGCTCACAATAATGTGGAAGCTAAGAAAAAATACCTTATAAACTTTGACCCTTAGCGAGGTGACCTCTAAGCAGAATATTTAGGCAGCTAGTCAAGGGTTGTTATTAGTTCTATTCATAAATAGATATTATAGAATATAAAACTGCAAGAGCAATCTAAAGAAAGAAATTGATAATTAGCTAGCAGAATACAAGGAGGATATAGTGTGGCAAGGGCTTTTTGGATTGGAAAATAAAACTGTTTCTTAAGTTCAGCCTCTAATTCTAAAAACATTTTAACTATAAAATATAGTCTGGAATAATAATTCCAGTTGAGGTTGTGACTATAAACCCATGTGATAAGACCTCCAAAAGAATTAAGGCAATACCATGAAAACACTACCACTTAGCCCACAAGGTTTATAGAAGGATACTCTCCCCTGGAAGTTTACGACTAAAATAGAAGTAAGTAGTTAGAGACACTCTCTTCATTATCTATTATCTATGTATCTATCTATCCATCCATTCATCCATGCATCCATCCATTATCAACCTATTTTTAAACAACTGGGAAAATGAATCTAGACATAGATCTTACAACCTTCACAAAAACTAACTCACAATGGATCACAGACCTAAATGTAAAGTACAAAACTAGAAAACTTCGAAAAAAAGAAAAAAAAAACTAGAAAACTTCTGAAAAATAAGAAAGGAGAAAAAAATTTGGATGATCTTTGGTTTGCTGATGGTACAAAACCAAAGGCATGATCCATGAAAATGAATTGATGAACTAGACTTCACTGAAATTAAATTTTCTGCTCAGTAAAAGCCATTGCTCAGAGAATAAGAGGGCAAACCACAGAGTAGGAGGAAATATTTGCAAAGACATATATAATAAAGGACTATTATCTGAAATATGCATAAAAAAACTCAAAAAACTTAGCAATAAAAAAATCTAATTTAAAAATTAGCCCAAAACCTTAACAGATACCTCACTAAAGACTACATACATATGAAAAATAAGTACATGAAAAGATGTTCCACATCGTATATTGTCAGGGGAATGCATATTAAGACAATTAGGCGATATTACTACTCCCATATTAGAATGGTCAAAGTCTGGAACCCTGACAACATCAAATGTTGGCAAGCATGTGGAGCAAAAGGAACTCTCATTTGTTGCTGGCAGAAATGTGAAATGGTACAGCAACTTCAGAAGACATTTAGATGGCTTCTTAAAAAACTAAACACATTCTTGCTTATGATGTAGCAACTTCACTTCCTAGTTTTACCCAAAGAAATTGAAAACTTATGTCCACAAAAAAACCTGCATGTCGATGTTTATAGCAGCTTTATTCATAATTGCCAAATCCTAGAAACAACCGTGGTGTCCTTTAATAGGTAAATGGATAAATAAACTGTGGGAGATCTAGACATTGGAATCTCATTCAGCAATTTTTAAAAAATGAGCTATGAAGCCAAGAAAATACACAGAGGAAATTTAAATGCATACAGTGAATGCAAGAAACCATTCTGAATGACTACATACAACCCATATACTTCTAACTTTATGACATTCTGGAAAAGGTAAATGATGGAGACAGCAAAAAGATCAGTGTTTACCAGAGGGGATGAGGGATGAAGGGATGAATAGGAAGAGCACAGAAGATTTTTAGGGTAATGAAACTGTTCTTTATGATAGTGTAATGATGGATACATGTCATTATATATTTGTCCAAAGCCTTAAGTGTACAGGACAAAGAGTGAACCCTAATATTAGTGATAAACTTTAGATGATAATGATGTGTTGATGTGGTTCATCAATTGTAACAATAGACCACTCTGATAGGGAATATTGGTAATGGTGGAGGTTATGCATATATGGGTGCTTGGGGTATATGGAAAATCTCCATACTTTTCACTTAATTTTCCTGTAAACCTAAAAAGTGTTTGAAAAAAATGAAATTTATTGAAAACAACCCCAGTTATTTTAATTTGTTACATAGAATACTTACAACATTTTAAGGGATTAGTACTAACAAATGTTACCAGCCTGGACTAAGCAGGACTGAGATTATAAGGATCTAACACTACTGATTTTCTACATGCAGGAGGCAGGATCATAAATCTATTTAGCTGCTAACAGAGGTGATTTCTACAGAAGTAGACAAAAAGAATAATGGGAAATAAAGAATATCTTAGAGGATGGGGCCAAGAGTGTAAAGCAAAGAACCCAGACCATAGAAGAGACATTGACTGGCAAGTTACTCCCAGGGACCAACACTAGGATTAATCAAGAAACATTCCTTATCTTTAGACTGGGGATGAACTGTCGGCATTTTCTCTGCCATTTTATAGAGTTGTTATGGATTTGCTAATTTATCTCTCGTTCTTTCCCTTCTAAAATATGAGTTAAAATTATTCTGCATCACTTCATCATGTCTTGCTAACAGACTGAGGTGGGGTGACGATATCTATCATTTCATATCATAGGTCTCTATATAAAGATTTGCATCCAGAGCTGATGTAGGTTTCAAGATATTAATGCTTTTAGTGTGATACCAAATTAGATGGAGATTTGGGGAGATTTGAAGATGTGGCTAGTGTGTTTGGCATGTGAGGATGATATGAATATTTGCACACATACAGAGGACTGCTGTAGGTTACTGCACTTTTGGAGGTTAACTGCAAAACTGACCCAACCCTCTGTATGTCAATCCATACCCTTTGCAAGGTAACTTGTCAGCATTTCTCACTAAGAAGTGGAGTTTAGATTTGTATGCCCAGAATCTGGACTGTTCTTAATGAACTGACAGGAAATGTAACAAGGACTTCTCACACTTATACTCAAGAACTCTTGTCCATTTCTACCATGTTTCAGACTCCTGCCTCCATGACAAAAACAAGCGCAAGTTAGCCTGATGGAGGATGAGAAACCACCTGAAGGAGAGTTGAGGCATGCCAACTAAGAGTCAGCCAAGCCCAAGAAGGGCCTTTAAGACATCCTGTTAGTTAACCTCAAGTGCATGAGGCAGTCAAGATCAACCATAAGAACTCAGATGAATCCATCTTAAATTGCCATCCTTAGAATGAATAGTGAATAGCTGATGTTGGTTTAATCCACTAAGCTTGGGGGTATTATCGTACAATAGTAGTAATTGATATCAGAATATGTATGGTTATTTCCTAATATATCTCTTGAGGTTTTGTTTTATGAGGACTGTAGCTATCTATATCATCTATATCTATATCTATATACCTATATACATCTATATCTATATATTTATATTTAAAACAGTTTATTTATTTGACAGAGAGATAGAGCCAGAGAGTACAAGCAGGGGGAATGGCAGAGGGAGAAGAAGAAGCAGGTTCCCCATTGAGCAGGAAGCTCAATGTGGGACTTGATCCCAGGATGCTGGGATCATGATCCAAGTTGAAGGCAGACCCTTAACCAACTGAGCCACCCAGGTAGCTCTGTAGCTATATTTTTCAATGCTTGGGCATTCATAACTATCATAACTTGGGCAATAAAAATTGTGGTGTTTAATATAAAAATTTTCTTTTTCTCAATGAACTTTGGGGGCAAAATTCTACTTTGTCTTATATCAGGATTCTAATTCCTGCTTCTTTATTTTATGTTTGGAAAGCCATTTGGGGTACTTCTATCAATCCTGTTGTTTTAGCCTTTTACCCACTACTTTTTGAAATCCTGTATCTTGGAATTACCATAAAATTTGTTTTTGCTTTGTGAGTTAAGACTATTTGATATATTTATATATCTAGTATGGCTGGTCTCAAATCTTTTTAATGTTATTATATTCATTTTGAGTTTTCCTGGTTTGTGTATTTTTTTTCCTTTGCCTTCTAAAAGGGTTTTGGGGATGCCTGGGTGGCTCAGTGGGTTAGGCATCTGACTCTTGATCTTAGGTTAGGTTTTAATCTCAGGATGTGAGTTCAAGTCCCATGTTGGACTCCATGCTGGGCATGTGGAGACTACTTTAAAAAAATGTGTTTTTCTTTCAGGAATACTGATTATTTTTCCTTTATTTGTAATTATTTTTCATCAAAATCAAGAAATATGAAAAACACTGTTTATCTCTCTGTATTCTTTAAACACTTTTTTTCAAGATTACTATGAACTTTATTAAATTTCAAATTGTAATGTCCAAGACAATGTCCAGATAAATTATTTAAAAAGAGTTGAGCTAGGTTCCTCAACCAAAAATAAATATAAATAAAGAACTGAATCCCATATTAAGACAAAGAAATGAAAATGAAATTAAAATTATCATCTAAAATGTTAGGCAATAGTAAAGATGAAGTGCCAGAAATAAGTCTACAGAGATATATGCAAGATCTCTATTGCTAAATAATAACATTTTGTGGAGAGACTTTATTTAAGAAAATGAGTGAACAAAAAAAATAATATTCTTAGTTTGGACAGCTCAATATTGTGAAGATACCAATTTTTCTCCAAAAACATTCATAGTAACACAACTTAGGATAGCAGCACAGTGAAAACATGCAAAGGTCTACTACTGACAGGTTGGGTATAAAAATAGTGGTGCTTTCTTGCTGTGGAAGGATAACCAGTGGTGAAGCCCAGCCATTCATGCTTCAGGCACCTGAACAGACTCAGTGTGCGGGAGTATGGTTCCTTATCCTCTATTCAGGATCTACAGGGTAGAGAAGAGACAGGGTCCTCTATAAGTTCAGAAAGCTCCTGAGGTTGGAGTTCTTGTCCACAAAGTCATTGCCTTCTAGCTACTCAGACATCATGAGGAAATGGAGGGTCCCCCAAAAGGTCTCGGGGGAGAGAGTTGACTTGCCATGTCAAGGAATCACACAAAGTCTGCAAAGGGTTCTGAGGTGAAGCTAGGGCTGAGACAGGGGAAGATAAGGTCCCTACTAGGCACTCTTCACAGGGGCTCCCCAGGAGGTGGCTGTGTTGGAAACAGAGAAGGGGCTGGAAGACTTCCAAGGGGCTAGGCAGAGGGATTTGCATAAATCTACTACTCTCTATCTCCCCCTACCCCTCACTCTGGAAACAGAGGACATGCTGGGGCAGCAGCTCTGGGGCCCTTGCCTAGCTCAGTGCTAACTTTCCAGCCTCATCCAATGTCCAGACCTGCAATTGTTGAAGTTGTTGTTACAGCTGGTTGTTTGCTGCCTTGAGTATTTAGCCCCCAGTGCTTGAACCACACCTACACTTGGCACTTGCTCTTCTCAAAGTGTTTCTTTGGTTCCCACTGCTGTTCATTGCTGTAGACTGTACTCCTAACACTGCTGCTTCAAGGGAGACATAAGAATGGTGGGGGGCCCTGGAGACATTTAGATTCTTGGATCCTTATTCTTGGTGTGTTCCTTGTGCATGTGATTCTACCCACAAAAGCTAGAGTTCATATCCGACCCTTCATCTTGTGCCCACCCTGCAGGCTCTGGATCGATCTCTCTCTCTCTCTCTCTCTCTTTCTCTCTCCATCATGGTATTTATTTATTTATTTTTAAAATTAGACCACTTTTGCTTAAATATATAGAATAATGCAGTAGTGAAATCTGAATATAAGTAGAAAATTTAAATGGTATAATTAACAAGTTTTATAAACACATGTGTTTTAAATATAACTTAATAGGTTTTTATTCCAAACTTCTACATATACCTTCCACTTGTTTGATGGAACAACTGCCATGAGTTTGAATTGGAAGTATATCACAAGAGTGGAAGTGTTCATCAACAAGTTAATGTTTTAATTTCATATTTTATCAGTTATCTTCTCAAATGTCTAAAACTTTTCCTTGCTATCACATTGAGAACATGACTGTTTTAATACATCATTTATTTTGACATGACAGAATTTGGCAGGGCTTTTACTTCTTTGGAAAGAAAGCTTTCTAAAATTGTAACATTATTAATTATCTTAACTTGTGCATCAATCTCACTTGGATGACATATTGACAAGGGAAATGCTCAGAGGACATGGGGATAATAGAAGCATCTATGAAGGAGACACAGTGAAAATTTTGGCACCCATAATTTTAAGATAGTCCATAAGATTTCTCCTTCCCACTGGACAGACCTGTCTAATTGTCTCTCTCTTTGAGTAACAGTGAGACATATAAATAACAGGGGATATTTCCATGATCAGGTTGTGTTATATGGCAAAGGGTAAGTGATTTTACAGATGTAATTAAATTTCCCAATTAGTTGACTTTAAGTTATCAAAAGAGAAAGGGCGCCTGGAGGGCTCAGTTGGTTGAGCATCTGATTCTTGATTTTGGCTCAGATCATGATCTCAGAATCATGAAATTGAGTGCGTGTCAGGGGGCTCCCCAAGGAGCTTGAGACTTTCTATCCCTCTCCTTCTGCCCCTCCCCCAGTGCTCTGTCCCTCTCTCTTTGTCTCTCTTTCTCTCTCAAATAAATAAGTAAATAAGTAAAGTAAGTAAAATAAACAAACAAACAAAAACATATATGTATTTTTTTTCCTAAAGTGTTATCAAAAGGGAAATTATCATGGATGAGCCTAAACTAATGATCTGAGCCTTTTACAATAAGTTCTAGTTCCAAAACAGAAAAAGTTGTAAAAGTTCATAGCTGCACAAACTTCTTCTTTGTTAGCCTTGAAGAATCAACCTTCCATGTCATGCAGATCACATGACATGGAATGGCAGGTGTCTTCAGTTACACAGCTGTAAGAAAGCAAATTCTGACAGTGAGTTTAGAAGAGGAAACCCGAGTACCACATTCGATTGCAGACCCATCCAATGCCTCAATATAGCCTATTGAGACCCTCAGCAAAGGACCACCTAATCTGTGGAATAAATCAATTGCATATTCTGAAGAATAGATATTTGTTGAATTGATGTACTTTCTATTAACTTTGCTCTTGTCAGTCACAGGAAGAAAGACTACTAAAGGAGGTCTCGGATTTTGTTTGCTTCCACAAAATAACCTCCATTCAGATACTCAGGATCCATTCTTTCCAAATTTATATCATAACTTTCAATTAAGGAACCTGGTGAGAATGTGAATTCAAATTACATTATAGTTCTGAAGCCACAGAATTAAATTTGTTGTCTACTTTTTTAACTGCATTACCTTGGGAATAAAAAGAAGAAAATAATTAATTCTGTTATAGAATCTCTGGGGGTCACCAATGCCTCCCTCAGCTTAATTTAAATCCCTAAGATATTAATTTGTTTTTTAAAAATAATTATTTGACGTTAGAAAGAGCTCAAATAGAGGTACAATACTTCATATTGATTGTGGAATTTACCCAAAATATTGGTATACAATTGTTCATAGTATTCCTTTAGAAACTCATAATTTTTTCTTGCTGTGTATCTCACTTATGCTTACATTTCCAGAGTACTCTGTGTACTTTCCTTTATATGCATCCATTGTCAAATAATTATAAATATAATAGCTATACTGTATATTTTAACAAGAATTCAGTTATTTCTTATCAGTTAATTAATCTGTATAAACTTTGGATTTAGTTTATTTATTTATTTATTTATTTGATTTAAGATAATATTATAAAAATAGCTCTGTTGTCTATAAGAATATCCTCCCCTTTTCTGAAACACTGTCACTTTTTTTTTTTTTTTTTAAGTCAAGCTTCTCCTGTTGTGGTAACTGACAATTTTGTGAACTATTGTTGGCATTCTCTACCTTACAGAGAAGAGAGAGATGGTAAAAGTTATGAGTTTGAAATGAGTTATTCTTGGTTCAGTGAATACATGTGTACTATTTAGAGCAGAAGATACAATCAGAGTCAACAGAAGGCTACTGAATAAAGCGTAATTTACTTTATTCTTCTGTAATAAAGTCTGGGATAGAAATGCTCACAGTGCCCATTTCTTCACTTGGTGGAAATGTAAAGTATATTGGAGATAGCTTAGAACAAAATGAAAACACACATTTCTGCTAATGTAATAAAAGTAGTTTGGAAATCCTTTTTAAGATCCACAATTTTAATTGTTTGTTTGTTTCTCTCTCTTTAAAAAAAAAAAAAAAAAGTCTTACTCATTTATTTGACAGAGAGAGACACAGCGAGAGAAGAACACATGCAGGAGGAGTGGGAGAGGGAAAGGGGGAGAAACATGCTTCCTGCTCAGCAGGGAGCCCGATATGGAGCTCGATCCCAGAATCCTGGGATTATGAGCTGAGCTGAAGGCAGATGTGTAACAACTGAACCAGTCAGATGATCTTGTTTCTCTTTCTTAATATTTCCTTTTGACTTAATTTAATGAAGTCTGATTTAGGTTTTTTGTTTGTTTGTTTTTTAAGTTTGGTTCTTTGTATTACTGTTTAAAAAGTTTAGCCAAGGGGCGCCTGGGTGGCTCAATGGGTTAAGCCTCTGCCTTCGGCTCAGGTCATGATCTCAGGATCCTGGGACAGAACCCCACAGCAGGCTCTCTGCTCCGTGGGGAGCCTGCTTCCCTGTCTCTCTCTGTCTGCCTTTCTGCCTACTTGTGATCTCTCTGTCTCTGTCAGATAAATAAAGTCTTAAGAAAAAAAAGTTTAGGCAATGCCAAGTTCACAATGATAATATCATATGTTATCTACATGCTTTGTAGATAACCTTCACATTTCTATTTATATTTTTTTAAATTTTATATGAGGTACAGAAAACTATTAATTATTATTATTATTGTTATTAAAGATTTTATGTATTTATTTGACAGAGAGATCACAAGTAGGCAGAGATAAGCAGAGAGAGAGAGGAAGCAGGCTCCCTGGATGAGCAGAGAGCCTGATGTGGGGCTTGATCCCAGGACCCTGAGATTATGACCTGAACGGAAAGCAGAGGCTTAACCTGCTGAGCCACCCAGGTGCCCCTCATTATTATTTTTATAAATATATATATCTCATTAGACCCAGAGCAGTTTAATGAAAAGTTTACATCTTTACACTTCAGGGCATGTTTTCATTAATCGTGTGACTGTAAATTTGTGGATTTATTTCTGAACTTTCCATTCTATACGATTTGTCCCCTTTTCTATACTTGCATTATTCTCCCACTCTTCAATACAGGTATCTCCTGCTTTTTGAAAGTTCGTATTACATCACTTCACCTTTATGAAAGACTTAGTATCTGTTTTTGCCAAATTAAAGATCATTTTAAGAAGAGGACTTTGGGGGCGCCTGGGTGGCTCAGTGGGTTAAGGCCTCTGCCTTCGGCTCAGGTCTTGATCTCAGAGTCCTGGGATAGAGCCCCGCGTCGGGCTCTATGCTCAGTGGGGAGCCTGCTTCCTCCTCTCTCTCTGCCTGCCTCTCTGCCTACTTGTGATCTATCAAATAAATAAATAAAATATTAAAAAAAAAAAAGAAGAGGATTTTGACTTTATCAAAAAAGCTGAAAAGCAAAACGTGTTTAGTGTTTATTTTACAGTGAGCCCTTACAGAGGCAACATGTACCCAGAGCAGAGTGGCCCCACCAGTCTCCTTCCCCTGGACTACACTCAGCATCTCAGCATCAAGCAACCCTAGCTTTGAGTTGTGTCTGTGAGCATCTGTGCCTCATCTCCATTTATTATGTCATCCTTTAGCAACCTGGGTACTAAAGTATCAGAAAAGCCTAAGAGAAGTTGCTTTGGAGGTCTGGGAATGCTCAAAAATTGCTCATCTAGGGGAGCCTGGGTGGCTCAGTCAGTTAAGCATCTGCCTTTGGCTCAGGTCATGGTCCTGGGATCCTGGGATTGAGCCCCACATCAGGCTCCCCACTCAGCAGGGTGTCTGCTTCTCCCTCTGGTCCTCCCCCCTCTCCTGCTCTGTCTTTTCTCTCACTCTCTCAAATAGATAAATAAAATATCTAAAAAAAATTGTTCATCTAAATTAATGATAATGGCTTCTTTGCCATTTTGGCTTAAGGAAGGTTTCATAGAAACATTCTACTTTCAGATAGTAGGGGATACCTATATTTTCATAATTCCATCTTAGATACTTTTCTACTCCCAAGAAAGAACTTTGCTCAGTTTTTTTTCTCCTTGTTGGTTGCATTTATTTTCATTTTTAATGCTGTTTTACTGGGGGAAAAAAAGTTACAATTTTTCTTGTAGAGAAATTTCTTTTTTATAAATCTTGTAGAGAATATTTTTATACAGACATGCTTTCAGAATTTTAGTGAATTTCAAATTTTAGATTGACAGTTGTTTTCACTCAGTCTTTTAAAGTATTTTTCTATGATATTCTGCTTTTATTCTTTATTGTGCATGATTCATTTTCAGTTTGCTGCTTGCTCCTTTGAAGTTAGGCTGTGGACCCATCAATGCCAACTGCTTTTAAAATAGTCTCACAACATTTTCATTTTCAGTATTTTTACTATCTTATGCCTATATTTGCTTTTTTCGTATCTCCCTGATACATTGGGAGTACTCATCCTGAATTGCCCTTACCCTTGTTTGCCTCAAGGAAAGACAAGTTGAGAAAACCAGGGGCTACCCTCTCTGCCCAGTACCCTACTTGTAACACATAATGTCACTTGAGAGAAGTGGGCCATTACCTTATCCCCCAACTCCAAAGTCGTGGTATAGATAGTTTTGTTCAGGGGAAGGTGTAGATCTTAAGAAGAGAGAGATCAGTAGGCGTCCCTAAGTGGACTGACTTTATTTCATACAGAACTCAAGGAAATTAAAAATCACCATTGAAAGAAATGGGGGATTTGGGTTATAAGCAACTAAGAGGCAGATAGCTCAATGATAGTAAAAAGTAAAAATGTAGAAGAACTAGAATTTTAGCAGAGAGAATCTGGAAAATAAGCAGCTAAGAAAAGTCTTCCTGGGCGTTAGAACAGGCCTCAAAGAGAGGTCTCAAGGTTTACCCATGCAAAAGTTAATTGGGTCAGACTATGGAACAATTTATGTCTCTGGACTTTGTCAAAGCAGTAATCAAAAAAAAGCAATCAGCTGGCTATTTGAGGGCTAAGAGCTGAGTGTAATGTCAATAGATGCAAATCAGCTAAAAGCTTAACAGGTCAAATCAGGGAAAGAGAACATCAAAGAGAACCCTGTGAAAAACCAGTACCATCCTATGTTGATTGTGACAATATATTAGAATGCACCCTGGAAAGTGCTAGAAGAAGCTGAACATTTCAGCAGAAGTAGACTTCACTGAAAGAATCAACCCATCAATAAAGCAAATAACATGAAGAGCATCAGGAAGCTCCAGAGGAGGGTGGGGATTAGTATACAGAATTACTGAAAGTCATTCTCTGAAATGAAAAAAAGTCACATGTGCAAGGGAAAAAAAAAAAAAAAAGTATTCAACAAAAACTGCCTCTGAGAGAACTCAAATGCCAGATTAAACAGTTATTATTAAAAACTAAGGGACATGTTTTTATAGCAGTAAGGAATATATATCAACTATGTCTTATAATTTAGAGACTATAATATAGAGACTATTAAAAATGTAAAAAAAAATAAGTGGAAATTCTGGGGTTTAAAAGTTTAATAGGCAAGATGTATTCATTAGATTACTCCTTTCTGCCCATGGATGCCACTGAATAAAGATCATTAAAGTCTTCCATCCTGTCCCTGTTATGTCTAAGGCAGAGTCTCCCAAAGAGCTTACACAGGTTTGAGCTTTTAAACAAACCAATGAGAGCCTAAGCAGTAGAGAAGTCATTGACATTCATACTAGGAAATGACATGAAGACTTAGTGTAGACTTTCATTTTATATATAAATATGTCTTCAGTAGTATCCATGGCACAATGACTGTGTGGTAATGAGAGATCCAAACACCCAGTGCTTAAGAGGTTTGGGGTCTGTCACGTATGCCACTTGTGGAGGAGGTGGATGAAAACCATGAAAACCAAGGCCACACAAGGTGGATGGAAGAGTTGTAAAACCACAGAAGGCTGTCTCAAGAGAAGATTCTCAAAAGACCTGGTGCCTACATAACTGAAAAAGATTTCTGTTGGTGGTCTTAAAAATAGATACTGAAGAACATGTTCTAAGAGATTAGTATATTATGGAAAAATGAAAGTGATTGAAATCATGATTGACCAAGGCAGTGGCAAGAGGCTTTGCTTTTGTAACATATGATGACTCTGTAGACAAGACTGTAATACAAAATACTGTACTGTGTGAATGACCACCACTTCGAAGTAAGGAAAGCTCTACCTAAGCAAGAGATGGATAGTCCTTCATCCAGTCAAAGAGGATGATGTGGTTCTGGAAAACTGGTGGTTGTGGAGGTGGTTTTTGATGGGAATGACAAATTTGGTCACGGAGGAAACTTCAGTGGGTGAGGTGACTCTGGTGGCAGTTGAAGTGGTGGTGGTAGATATAGTGTCAGTGGAGATGGTTATAATATATTTGGTAATGATGAAAATAATTTTGGAGGTGGTGGAAGCTATAATGATTTTGGCAATTACAACAATCAATCTTCAAATTTGGGGCCCATGAAAGAAGAAATTTTGGAGGGAGAAGCTCTAGCCTCTATGGTGGTAGAGGCTAGTACTTTGTCCAACCATGAAATCAAGGTGGCTATGGTAGTTCCAGCAGCATCAGTAGCTATGGCAGTGGCAGAACATTTTAATTACTAACAGGAAACAAAGCTTAGCAGGAGACAAGAGCCAGGGAAGTGACAGGGAAGCTATAAGTTAGAGCAAATTTGTGAACTCAGTCAACACAGTGGTGGCAAGGGCCTAGCTGCTACAAAGAAGACATATTTTAGATAATACTAATGTGTATATGCAAAAAACTCAAGGGTTGTATTTGTGACTAATTGTTTAAGAGTTTATTTTAATTTCTGTTCTGTGGAAAGTGGAAATCATTCCAATAATGGGTTTTAATGTAGTTTGTTTTCATTTTGTTGTTTTGTTTTTGTTTTTATTTGCATCCCTGCTATTGATTGCTAAACGTTATGGTCTGATCATGACACTGAATAAATATGTCTTTAAGAAAAAAAAGTTTAATAGTCAAGAAGAAAAATTCACTGAATAGGCTCAATAGTAGATTTGAACTGGAAGAGAAAAATATTGACATTTTAAGAGATTATGCAATCTTTAAGAATTCTCTCGAAGAAAAAGAAATGATATAAATAAAGAGAACTTTATAGAAGTACAAGACATCACTAAGTGTACCAGCATATCCTAATGAGTATCAAAGACAGGAGAGAGAAAAAGGATAAGAAGAATATTTGAAGTTATGATGGATTAAAATTAATTTGATGAAAAATAATGTCTAAATACAAAAGGCTCAATAAACTCTATGTAAGAATAGATTTGATGAAAGAAGTAGAGTTGTAAACTAAAAACCATAAATAATTGTTGAAAGAGATTAAAAAAAGAACAACTAAATTGAATGATAATCCATAACATGGATTAGGAGATTGATTTAATACTAATAAAATAATGATATTCTCCAATCTTATCTAGAGAGTCAATGTAATCCCTATCAAAATCCCAGATATTTTTTGGTTTTGTTTTTGCTTTTTTTTTTCCCAGAAATTGTCCAACTACTAAAATTGGTAAGGAAATTCAAGGGGCCCAGTATAGGTCAAAATAATCTTGGAGAAAAAAAAAAAAAAAAAAAAGAGAGAGAATATACTTGGAGGACTCACATTTCCCAATTTCAAAACTTAGTACAAAGCTATGGTAATCAAACCAGTGGGAAAATGAAATTGGGCTAGACTTACAGGTCTGTGAAATAAAATTGAGAGTGCAGGAATAAACCCTAAAGCCTGTGATTAAATGAGTATCAACAAGAATGTTAAACTGTCAAGACACATCTGGATTTTTGTTTTCAATTCAGGCATAACAATATATATGGAGATCAATGTCCAGATTGCTCCTGGGAAAGGGAATATGCATCCAGAGAAAGATCGTGAAGCATCTGGGAAACCTAATTACATAAAATGCCTGTAGTAGGTAAAGTTGTGAAGTCTTGTTTAAAGAAGAAAAATATATAAAAGTTTTTGGGAGAGCTTTCTTTAAGTATAAGAAAGTTCATGGGACTTAATTTTTAATTGCATGTAAAAGTAGAAGTACAGCGTACAGCAAACCAGCACCCATTTGAAACGATATATTTCAACCTTAGAAAGGGTTACAAGGGGCACCTAGTTGGCTCAGTCCTTAAGCGTCTACCTTCGGCTCAGGTCATGATCCCAGGGTCTTGGGATCAAGCCCCACATCAGGCTCTCTGCTCAGCAGGAAGCCTGCTTCTTCCTCCCACTCCTCTTGCTTGTGTTCCCTCTCTCACTGTGTATCTCTCTATCAAATAAGTAAATCTTCAAAAAAAAAAAAAAAAAAAGAAAAAAGAAAAGAAAGAAAGGGTTACAAGATGAAATACACTGTTTATCAGAAGAATGTTCAGGAAGAGTCTGATTGACAACTTGCCATGGATACTATAGAAGACATATTTATATAAAATGAAAGTCTACACTAAGTCTTCATCTTCCTTCATCGTATAAATGTCAATGACTTTCTCATTCAAGTGTCTTTTTATACCTACATCTTTATTGATAAATAAGAACTTTGAACTAAAGTGTTATAAAGCTAGATGATTATGAGGAAGAATGTGTTTATTTGCCTTTCAATTTAGTAGGAAATTATTGGAAGTATGTAACATAGGAAGTATGTAACAAAAAAGTTGGACTTGACCACATATTCATATTTTTTTGAAAAAAAATATGTATATTTTTAACCACACACATGCATTATTCCATTTCCAGTCAAATGATTAACATCATATTAATAAAAGCTTAATCTTTAGCTACTTCTCCAACATTGCTCTGAGACAATTTTGGCCTTTGCATGGTTTGAAAAGAGGTGATATTTACCTGATACATTGGACTTTAATAAATAAAAATATTTTGCATAATAAATAAGTCCCTGGAAAAAATTTGCAAATAGCATCCCCAGCTGACAATAGAAAGTTCAGTCAATTAATTTTCCAAATAGGAACTGCCATTGAATATAGTCAATGGTAAGATCAAAGTCATTAATTTAAGAAAAATTCAAAGACTAGAAGCATTTTTTTATCTTATTTTCTTTTATGATTTTTTCCCTAGATAATTTCCCTTCTAATTTTCTTCACAGATTAGGTTCTCTGAATGGTATCTGAATTATAACTGTGACTTAATAAATTTTGGCTTTATGCCAAAACCCAATGAATATACAATTAGAGCAAAATATTTAGAAAAGTATGTTCTTATAATAGTTTGTATTTCCTTGGTGTTAGTTGTGATCTCTCCTCTTTCATTCATTATTTTATTTATTTGGGTCCTTTCTCTTTTCTTTTTGATAAGTCGGGCCAGGGGTTTATCAATTTTATTAATTCTTTCAAAGAACCAGCTCCTAGTTTCGTTGATTTGTTCTATTGTTTTTTTGGTTTCTATTTCATTGATTTCTGCTCTGATCTTTATGATTTCTCTTCTCCTGCTGGGCTTAGGGTTTCTTTCTTGTTCCTTCTCCAGCTCCTTTAGGTGTAGGGTTAGGTTGTGTACCTGAGACCTTTCTTGTTTCTTGAGGAAGGCTTGTACCGCTATATATTTTCCTCTCAGGACTGCCTTTGTTGTGTCCCACAGATTTTGAACCGTTGTATTTTCATTATCATTTGTTTCCATGATTTTTTTCAATTCTTCTTTAATTTCCCGGTTGACCCATTCATTCTTTAGAAGGATACTGTTTAGTCTCCATGTATTTGGGTTCTTTCCAAACTTCCTTTTGTGGTTGAGTTCTAGCTTTAGAGCATTGTGGTCAGAAAATATGCAGGGAATGATCCCAATCTTTTGATACCGGTTGAGTCCTGATTTAGGACCGAGGATGTGATCTATTCTGGAGAATGTACCATGTGCACTAGAGAAGAATGTGTATTCTGTTGCTTTGGGATGAAATATTCTGAATATATCTGTGATGTCCATCTGGTCCAGTGTGTCATTTAAGGCCTTTATTTCCTTGCTGATCTTTTGCTTGGATGACCTGTCCATTTCAGTGAGGGGAATATTAAAGTCCCCTACTATTATTGTATTGTTGTTTATGTGTTTCTTTGATTTTGTTATTAATTGGTTTATATAGTTGGCTGCTCCCACGTTGGGGGCATAGATATTTAAAATTGTTAAATCTTCTTGTTGGACAGACCCTTTGAGTATGATATAGTGTCCTTCCTCATCTCTTATTACAGTCTTTGGCTTAAAATCTAATTGATCTGATATAAGGATTGCCACTCCTGCTTTCTTCTGATGTCCATTAGCATGGGTAAATTCTTTTCCACCCCCTCACTTTAAATCTGGAGGTGTCTTCGGGCTTAAAATGTGTTTCTTGGAGGCAACATATAGATGGGTTTTGTGTTTTTTATCCATTCTGATACCCTGTGTCTTTTGACAGGGGCATTTAGCCCATTCACATTCAGGGTAAACTATTGAGAGATATGAATTTAGTGCCATTGTATTGCCTGTAAGGTGACTGTTACTGTATATGGTTTCTGTTCCTTTCTGATCTACCACTTGTAGGCTCTCTCTTTGCTTAGAGGACCCCTTTCAATATTTCCTGTAGAGCTGGTTTGGTATTTGCAAATTCTTTCAGTTGTTGTTTGTCCTGGAAGCTTTTAATCTCTCCTTCTATTTTCAATGATAGCCTAGCTGGATATAGTATTCTTGGCTGCATGTTTTTCTCGTTTAGTGCTCTGAAAATATCATGCCAGCTCTTTCTGGCCTGCCAGGTCTCTGTGGATAAGTCAGCTGCCAATCTAATATTTTTACCATTGTATGTTACAGACTTCTTTTCCCGGGCTGCTTTCAGGATTTTCTCTTTGTCATTGAGACTTGTAAATTTTACTATTATGTGACGGGGTGTGGGCCTATTCTTATTTATTTTGAGGGGCATTCTCTGAACCTCCTGAATTTTGATGCTTGTTCCCTTTGCCATATTGGGGAAATTCTCCCCAATAATTCTCTCCAGTATACCTTCTGCTCCCCTCTCACTTTCTTCTTCTTCTGGAATCCCAATTATTCTAATGTTGTTTCGTCTTATGGTGTCACTTATTTCTCGAATTCTCCCCTCGTGGTCCAGTAGCTGTTTGTCCCTCTTTTGATCAGCTTCTTTATTCTCTGTCATTTGGTCTTCTATATCACTAATTCTTTCTTCTGCCTCATTTATTCTAGCAGTGAGAGCCTCCATTTTTGATTGCACCTCATTAATAGCTTTTTTGATTTCAACTTGGTTAGATTTTAGTTCTTTTATTTCTCCAGAAAGGGCTTTTATATCTCTCGAGAGGGTTTCTCTAATATCTTCCATGCCTTTTTCGAGCCCGGCTAGAACCTACTATGAGCAACTCTACGGCAATAAATTTGACAATCTGGAAGAAATGGATGCATTCCTAGAAACATATAAACTACCACAACTGAACCATGAAGAAATAGAAAGCCTGAACAGACCCATAACCAGTAAGGAGATTGAAACAGTCATTAAAAATCTCCAAACAAACAAAAGCCCAGGGCCAGACGGCTTCCCGGGGGAATTCTACCAAACATTTAAAGAAGAACTAATTCCTATCCTCCTGAAACTGTTCCAAAAAATAGAAATGGAAGGAAAACTTCCAAACTCATTTTATGAGGCCAGCATCACCTTGATCCCAAAACCAGACAAGGATCCCACCAAAAAAGAGAGCTATAGACCGATATCCTTGATGAACACAGATGCGAAAATACTCAACAAAATACTAGCCAATCGGATTCAACAGTACATTAAAAAGATTATTCACCACGACCAAGTGGGATTTATTCCAGGGCTGCAAGGTTGGTTCAACATCCGCAAATCAGTCAATGTGATACAACACATCAATAAAAGTAAGAACAAGAACCATATGATACTCTCAATAGATGCTGAAAAAGCATTTGACAAAGTACAACATCCCTTCCTGATCAAAACTCTTCAAAGTGTAGGGATAGAGGGCACATACCTCAATATCATCAAAGCCATCTATGAAAAACCCACCGCAAATATCATTCTCAATGGAGAAAAACTGAAAGCTTTTCCGCTAAGGTCAGGAACACGGCAGGGATGTCCATTATCACCACTGCTATTCAACATCGTACTAGAGGTCCTAGCCTCAGCAATCAGACAACAAAAGGAAATTAAAGGCATCCAAATCGGCAAAGAAGAAGTCAAATTATCACTCTTCGCAGATGATATGATACTATATGTGGAAAAACCCAAAAGACTCCACTCCAAAACTGCTAGAACTTATACAGGAATTCAGTAAAGTGTCAGGATATAAAATCAATGCACAGAAATCAGTTGCATTTTCTCTACACCAACAGCAAGACAGAAGAAAGAGATATTAAGGAGTCAATCCCATTTACAATTGCATCCAAAACCATAAGATACCTAGGAATAAACCTAACCAAAGAGACACAGAATCTATACTCAGAAAACTATAAAGTACTCATGAAAGAAATTGAGGAAGACACAAAGAAATGGAAAAATGTTCCATGCTCCTGGATTGGAAGAATAAATATTGTGAAAATGTCTATGCTACCTAAAGCAATCTACACATTTAATGCAATTCCTATCAAAGTACCATCCATCTTTTTCAAAGAAATGGAACAAATAATTCTAAAATTTATATGGAACCAGAAAAGACCTCGAATAGCCAAAGGGATATTGAAAAAGAAAGCCAACGTTGGTGGCATCACAATTCCGGACTTCAAGCTCTATTACAAAGCTGTCATCATCAAGACAGCATGGTACTGGCACAAAAACAGACACATAGATCAATGGAACAGAATAGAGAGCCCAGAAATAGACCCTCAACTCTATGGTCAACTAATCTTCGACAAAGCAGGAAAGAATGTCCAATGGAAAAAAGACAGCCTTTTCAATAAATGGTGCTGGGAAAATTGGACAGCCACATGCAGAAAAATGAAATTGGACCATTTCCTTACACCACACACAAAAATAGACTCAAAATGGATGAAGGACCTCAATGTACGAAAGGAATCCATCAAAATCCTTGAGGAGAACACGGGCAGCAACCTCTTCGACCTCTGCCGCAGCAACATCTTCCTAGGAACAACGCAAAAGGCAAGGGAAGCAAGGGAAAAAAATGAACTACTGGGATTTCATCAAGATCAAAAGCTTTTGCACAGCAAAGGAAACAGTTAACAAAATCAAAAGACAACTGACAGAATGGGAGAAGATATTTGCAAACGACATATCAGATAAAGGACTAGTGTCCAGAATCTATAAAGAACTTAGCAAACTCAATACCCAAAGAACAAATAATCCAATCAAGAAATGGGCAGAAGACATGAACAGACATTTCTGCAAAGAAGACATCCAGATGGCCAACAGACACATGAAAAAGTGCTCCATATCACTTGGCATCAGGGAAATACAAATCAAAACCACAATGAGATATCACCTCACACCAGTCAGAATGGCTAAAATCAACAAGTCAGGAAATGACAGATGCTGGCGAGGATGCGGAGAAAGGGGAACCCTCCTACACTGTTGGTGGGAATGCAAGCTGGTGCAGCCACTCTGGAAAACAGCATGGAGGTTCCTCAAAATGTTGAAAATAGAACTGCCCTATGACCCAGCAATTGCACTATTGGGTATTTACCCTAAAGATACAAATGTAGTGATCCAAAGGGACACATGCACCCGAATGTTTATAGCAGCAATGTCCACAATAGCCAAACTATGGAAAGAACCTAGATGTCCATCAACAGATGAATGGATCAAGAAGATGTGGTATATATACACAATGGAATACTATGCAGCCATCAAAAGAAATGAAATCTTGCCATTTGCGACAACATGGATGGAAACTAGAGCGTATCATGCTTAGCGAAATAAGTCAAAGCAGAGAAAGACAACTATCATATGATCTCCCTGATATGAGGAAGTGGTGATGCAACATGGAGGCTTAAGTGGGTAGAAGAATAAATGAAACAAGATGGGATTGGGAGGGAGACAAACCATAAGTGACTCTTAATCTCACAAAACAAACTGAGGGTTGCCGGGGGGAGGGGGTTGGGGAGAAGGGGGTGGGATTATGGACATTGGGGAGGGTATGTGATTTGGTGAGTGCTGTGAAGTGTGTAAACCTGGTGATTCACAGACCTGGGGATAAAAATATATGTATATAAAAAATATATGTTTATAAAAATAAAAAAAAAAAAAAAAAAAAAAAAAAAAAAATATTTAGAAAAGAACCTATGTGTTCAATTTTTCACTTTGTTTTGTTGCACTGATTTTAGAGAAAATTTAAAAAAAAAAGTATAAGAGAAAAACAGGAGATAACAAAAGCCTACTTATCTCTTATATCCGTAGAAAGATACATCCTACTGATCCTAATTATGGCATAAAACAATTATTTGTGATGAGAGAAAGTTTTTTGTTTGAAATGAAGTAGGAAGGTATCTTGTCATATCAAGACTTGTTGCTTGATGGCAAATGCTTATTTGAGTACATGCTACAATAGCTCCCCTTCCACTACCAGCATGTAGTTAGCAAGAATAAGGAAGAAAAAATTATTTTAACTCAATTCTCTACAAGCCACTTACATAGAACAATCCAATTAAATGCTATTAATTCAAGGTCTGTAAAGAAAAATACGGACAATGTATTAGATGTGTCAGACAAAGGAGGATGTAGAGATGCCAATCACTCTTCTTTTTAATCCTCCACTATTTGACCCAAGACAGTGTATGGTCATGGTCGTGACAGTCTCCTTCAGGAAGAATGTGGACAGTGACAGATGTAATGTTTAAGATTCTTTGAATATGGCTTGAAGGGCACTTGGGCCCCTATTAAGTTATTTGTTTACAAGGAAGAAGTCAAAGTGGCTCATTGGGATTTAGTGAGTTAGAGAAAGAAACAGGATAATGAGTTACATTAAAGGGTTACAAAATCTCAAGAAAAGTCTCTTCCTCTGGGCTAAGAATATTTTACATTTTACTGAGGCAACATAGAAGAAATTTTATTTTCTAGAAACTATAGATCCAGTCAAAGTGTTATTCTGCAATTTTTTAATTTATGGATTCAAAACAACATAACATCGTCACACTGATTATACTGTATGAACATATTGCTAATAAAACGTATTTCTTCTTTTATGTATATTATAGTTTAGCTTTTGTGTGAAAACCTAAATATTGGATCTGGCCTTCAAGAAGGATGATGTGTATTTAATATTTCTTATAAAATCTCATAGAGGAAAATTAGATGGTGGTTATTAAGCCCAATCTCAACAGTCCTATCTTATTAGAGGCAGATTTAATGAAAAAGTCCACTATATTCATTTATAGCATTAAGTAGCAAAAGGGACCAATTTTGGAAAAAACTTGATTAGTAGAAACTTGGCTAGTATTATAGGATCCATTAGTTGAAATAATGAAAAATGCACATCTCATTGAGACTTACCTGAGAACTATCACTAGCAAGCAAATGTTAACTTTATCCTGATGGGGAGAGAATAAATTAAAGGTATAGCTTAAGCCCCAAATTCTTGAGGCAAATATAGCTTGCTCCCAATTCGTAGAGTGTTCATTTTGATGATAGGACCTATGTATGTATGTATGTATTTATTTATTTATTTATTGCCCAAGTTGGTTACATTGAGAGCAAAATCTTAGTACCCTTTGATTCATGGCTTTATCTCACTGATGAGAATAAAGATTAGTAAAATTACAAACTAAATTTTGTGTTTATATTACTAATGATAAATTTGCTTTTTTTTACCGCTTCTTTTTTCCTATCACAGAACTTGAGTAGCTGAATGAGCTAGTCTTTCTTTGTATCTGATGTGTAGAGTTCCTGGCATTGTCCATTAATTATATTAGATAACTATAGGAGACAGAGATTTTCATGGGTATTTAGTAAAAATAAAATTAAAACAGAACAAAGAAATAAATCTCTAAAGGAGATTATACAACTTCAGTGCATCTTAAATAAATAGCATGCATTTAAATATAAAATCTTAACTAAATACTTAAGCCAAAATAAATAATTGCATAAAATGGAATCCATTTTCTACATGGGTTTGTAATGGTTGCTCCTGTTCTGGCTGGTCTTTCTCTCTGGACCCCTTTCTTCCATCTAAGCCTTAATACATTTAGTCACTTTACCAAATGCATACATGCTGGTAGTCAAATTGGGAAAAAGATAAATATAGTCAATGAACTTAAGAAATAAGACATAAATAATACATAAGTCCATTAAACATATAGTGAGAATTAGGTTAGAACAGGCTCATGAGGGACTTTCTCCATGAAGAGATAGGGAGAATTCTTTCAGGAGCCATTAAAGGGATGCATGAGTTCCATAGGGGAAAAAGAAAAAAATTAAAAAGCAGAACACTATAGAGTAACTGAACAAAATCTGGTATGACTGTAACAAGAGGAGCAAGTAGGAACATAAGCAATGAGGCTAAATAGTAACTGAGTCTCGTTAAGCCAAGGACTTGTAAGGAAATATCTGATTATAAAGGAAAAATAAGATGAAGTACTTTGAACTGGTTGAAAATGTATTACTTATAATTATTTTTTACTATTAATAAAAAAGTAACATATTATTCACCTAACTTTATGAAATGTATTGCTTTGTATTTAATTTGATTTATTCTCTGTTTCCATCTATCTATTCACTATCTTTTCATCCAACAACCATTTCAACATGAATAAAATCTGGTGAATTAGAAGTAGTCTACAAACCGAGTAAAAAGGAACTTTTGTTTATGTCAAATATATCACATCTAAGTCTCTAAAACTAATTATTAGAAATGCAAGTTCCAGGAAATGATATCCAAGGATTCATGATCAATAATAAACAAAAATTATTCAAATATTTTAAAAACAATTTATGAAAGTGAAATTCACATAACATAAAATTAGCCATTTCAAGCATTTGGTACATTCACATTGATGTGCAATCACCACTTGTATCTAGATCCAAAACATTTCCATGACTCCAAAGCAAAACCCTTTGAGTCACTACTCTCCATCCTCTGGTAACCACCAATATACATCCTATCCCCATGGATTTATCTATTCTGGATATTTCATATAAATAGAATCATGTGGTCTCTTGTGACTATCTTTTTGGAGTGTTTTGGAGACTCATCCACACTGGAGCATGCATCAATATTTCATTCCCTTACATGGCTAAATAACATTCAATTGTATGCATATGTCATAACTTGCTTATACATTCATCCATTGATGGAATTAGGAGCTGTGAATAGTGCTGCTATGAACATGCCTAGACATGTATTTGTGCTTGTTGAATTTTAATTTTTTTTAAGATTTTATTTATTTATTTAAGAGAAAGAAAGTGAGAGAGAGCATGAGAGAGAAGGTCAGAGGGAGAAGCAGACTCCCCATGGAGCTGGGAGCCCGAAGCAGGACTCGATCCCATATGGAATGATAGTAACACATACACACACAGAAATGTACACAAACAGAGATAGAAAGAGTAAAAATAAAAAGATTTGGGGAGAGAGTACTATCAACAAAATGGTAGAGTTTATAGCTCTTAGATGCCCACCCCTCTACAGAAACATGGAAAAAACAAGCAGGAACTCTCAAAAACAACATTTTCCTAACTCTGAAAAAGGCAAACTTTACAAAAAACAAGCAAATGCTGAATAAAGAAAAATGCATCTTAAAAATGTAAGAAATGGTAGCTTTTTAACTTTCTCTTTTTCCAGCCTCTGCCAGCTCAGCAGCACTCTTGAAGGTGACAGCCTGCATTCTCAGTGTGGGACCATGGTCTTTGGTCTTGAAGGAAGCAAAGTGTATCTTATCTGCCATTTCTAGCTCTTCTAGAAGATATGTAAAGGACTGATGCAAAGCGTTCATCACTTTTTGCCTAAATTGGAACTCTCTGGAAGGGTAACAGGCATTGTTTGAAACCAGTGTGAGGTGAAGTAAGTCCCAACAATGACAAGTGTAAAAGATTATTCTTAAGCTTTAAGCACTAGTTTTTAAAACAATTTGGCAAGTAAAAAATAAAACTTGGCAAGTAATAAAATAAAATCCACATTGGAAAGGAAGACAGTAAAAACTATCTCATCATAAGTCATTAAGGAAATTAAAATCAAAACTATAATTATGTATAGCTTCACACCCAGTAGCATGGCTATAATACATTTTTTAAAAAAGGAAAACAACTACTGTTGATGCAGATGTGAAGTAATTGGTCCTCATACATCACCAGTGAGAATAAAAGAATAGTCCAGCCACTATAGAAAACAAATTGTTAGTTCCTCAAATAGTTGAGTATAGAATTATCATATTAATTGCAGACCCTGAAATTCTTCTGCTAGTCATTTACTACAAAAAAATTAAAATTCAGGGCACCTGGGTGGCTCAGTTGGTTAAGCTACGCCTTCGGCTCAGGTCACGATCCCAGGTTCCTGGGACCAAGCCCCACATCGGGCTCTCTGCTTGGTGGGGGGGCCTGCTTCCCCCCCGCTCTCTCTCTGCCTGCCTCTCTGCCTACTTGTGATCTCTGTCAAATGAATAAAATCTTAAAAAAAAAAAAAAGATGGACTGAAGCAGAATACACAAAAGACGTTAAGCAATCAAATTATTGAACTTTTCATGCATGTTTAATTCTATGAAAATAAAAGTTCATAACACATAAAGTTACAAATTCCTAAAATTGGCTAAAATGGACAAAACTTAAGTAAATTACTAATCTTTATGTATGATACTTTAGATTTTTATGTCACCGATAACATTAACTAACCATTGTTGTTTTTTTAGTGTCCTCCATGGTACGTTTTGTGCACAGAAGGGTTACTAATTTTATGATGGTTTTGAGATTAATACTTTAAAATTCAGTCCATTAAAGGTAGAAATCCCAAGTTATAATTCTTTCTTAAGATTTTCTTTTTAGTTTACAAATCTGATTTTGCCAAGTTAAAACATAGAAAAATATTAATAATCCCCATCAAATGGGAAGGGTTTACAATTTAATTATTTTTTTCTTAAACTTGGATTGACACTTAAAAATTAATGTATTTGACCTACATTTTAAGAACTCAGATATTTGCCTAACAAATTAAATCTTCCAAAGTACCAAAAAACTTGTATAAAACTAATAAATGAAACATAAATGAAATGAATATGATGTCTTAAGATTTCCTATATATTTCAATAGTACATATGATCATAATTTAAAAAAAAACTTAAAATTTTAAATCAATTACTCAAAAAGTGTATTTTTTTTTAAAAGACACATTTATTCAGCGTCATGATCAGACTATTACATTTAGCAATCAACAGCATGGGTGAAAAAAAAAAATCTACATTAAAACCCTTTGTTGGAATGCTTTACACTTTCCACAGAACAGAAACTAAAATAACCTGTTATACAATTAGTCACAAATACATTCCTCGAGTTTTTTTGCCCATACACAGTGTATTTTAAATTTGCATCAAAGAATAACTTATTATTCTAATGTGCCAACATTTTTTAAGTTTTAGAATAAACCATGCACAGAATATTTTTCTCCTCAAAATATTAAACTATAAGCTTCATTTATTTTGTTATCTATATAATTCATTTTAAATATTAACTTTTTTTTAAAATTCTTTTTAAAATTATTTTTAAAGATTTTATTTATTTGTCAGAGAGACAAAGAGATTATCCTTTATCATTTTCATATTCAATGAAAATACTACTGCCATTTACTGCTATATTATCTAACAAAAATGAATAGCAATCAGATTTCAACCTGCATTTCCTACTATAAGCAAGACCTTCAGTTTGTCACCAGAAATAAAATCAGAATAGAATAAAACAATCTGAAAAGGCCTTACAATTTATTTAGAAAGATAAATTCAAACACACAATAGTATAGATTTGGTTCTAGTGTTCTACTCAGAACTTGTGTTACCTCTTGAAAATTTGACTTCCCTTTGCTATAAACAATAATGGTAAAAATTAATATCTATTAACATTCTTCCCCTCTTTTCACCTAAAAACAAATGCAGAGAACAGATTTTATGTTCCAAGAAATACATGTAGATGGAATATAGATTGAAATTTTAAAATATTCAATTAAAATACAATACATACTTCAGATTTTATTCTCTACTATTTTTTTCTAAAACATTTGATATATTTGAAACATGTATTTAGCTAACCTGTCACTAATGATCATGGATTATTGTAAATGACTCTTAGCAAAATATCACACAATTTAAGTTATATTGGCATAAAATTTCCGGGGAGGTTCAAATCAATTTGACACAATTATTTTGTAGTGATATTTCTAATAGTTAGTGGTTAATCTGAATCTCTTGACATATTTGATTTAACTAAAATTACATGTGAATAGACCTTTCAAATTGTGATAACTCATTAAAACTTGTGCCAGTGCAGCAAAAAAACTGAGGTCTACTATAAGCTATAGAAGGGTTAGAAAACACTTTCTTTTAAAAGAAAATAGGTGATTTCTAATTAGAATAATAGTGAGAATAACACATCAAATATATTTTATCATTTTTTAAAACACAGAAACATCTGAGGCCCCCAAAATGAAGATTCAGTTAATTAACTTAATTAAGTAAAAGCTTTAACAGATATAGGAAATGTTAGCAAGAATGAAGAAAAAATAATCTGTTTTATCAGTAAAAGAAGACTTTTGTGATAAAATAGTCTACAAGTAACTGGTTCTTTAATTGTTCTAAAGGTAGAGTACTCAGATCATGGGATCAAAGAAAAGCCCTTTATTTAATTTAATAAGCAATCCAGTACTCACAGCATAGAATCAAAAAAATTCCCATATTTAATTTAATGAGGTGGTTATTTCCATTCTCATTCTTCTTCATACAATTTAAGGTCTTCTGTCTATGGAAAAATGAAGAAATATTTTAAATATAAAAGTATGAATGACCATCTGGTTTTTGAAAAATTATGGGTATATGTTAGCTAAGATCCATATTTTATGCATTTATTTCTCAATAATTCAACAATTAAAACTCCAGTTTAATAACTATTCAAATACTATGTATCCTTTCTCTTACCTCATGTTTACTTTTGAGTTTTTAATAATTTATTTTTGTTACAGAGCAAATTAACTTGTATGTTAATTGCAAATATTAGTAAAGGTAGATGAGTGAAAAAAATTTTTAAATTGTAACTTTAAAATAAAATAAAATAATTTAGGTAATTCTAATATACAAACATGAAAACTTAATATTTTGATATATAATCTTCATATTTTAACCTGTATTTACATGCATTTCTAAACATAAATGCAAATATAAGCTTATATAGATAAATATGTACAATGTTTATATATATACATAGAAAAATTACTTTATAAATGTAAACCATAATTTTTTTTATGAATTCATTGAAGACCCACTTTTCATTCATACTCATCTTTGTCATTGTGATTCTGGGGATCATATAGACATGTGTTCTTGTAACGGTTCTGCTCCTTACCAGCTCCATAACATAGGATAAGTTTGGATAAGTTCATGTGCCTGTGAAATAGGAATAATAAAAATAATAGTATTTCTTATACAGATGTTGTAAGAATCAAATGAGATCATGGAAAAAGTACTTCAGACCATACCTATCCTTCTCATAATATTTACCTCCTCCTTGACATTTTTCCATTCTTCTTCTTCAAGAAATTTAAACATTTCCAATTGTTTATTCATTCTTAGTTCATCAAACTAATTATAATTTGATATTGATTATTGCTGTTATCATGTTATGTATTTAAAGAACTTGGAAAGTCTTAATGTATGTTATGGGAAAATTAATAACAGTAAAATTCTCTTTTATTAAGATCTAGTAGAAATTCCCCAGAACACTGTCTTTTTATTTATTTATTATTGTTTTTTAAAATATTTTATTTATTTGTTGACAGACAGAGATCACAAGTAGGCAGAGAGGCAGGAAGATAGAGAGGAAGGAAGCAGGCTCCCTGCCAAAGCAGAGAGCCTGATGCGGGACTCAATCCCAGGACCCTGAGATCAGGACCTGAACCGAAGGCAGAGGCATTAATCCACTGAGGCCACCCAGGTGCCACACCCAGAACACTGTCTTAACCTAATGTTTAAACGTTATTTTGAGGTAGATTTTTTTCTTTTTAATTTTAGTTATTGTTGATTGTATTAGATTTTCCACTTTTGGGTTTACTTTGATAATTTGCATTTCATAGAGAAATGTTCCACTTCATTATTTTATTAAAAGTTAGCATTCTCTCAATCCTTCCTCATAAGTTCAACCTCTTGCACATATAAAACAAGAATCTTCTTACTAGTTATGGATATCCTGTATTGTGGAAGAAACACTATAATAAAAGAGCATGAATCCATTTTTTGATAATGGATTGCTTACATAGCTTTTAACACTTCTATACCCCTCTGCTTTTTTTTTGCCAGAAATTTGAGCTGATAATAAGAAATTTCTAAAAATTTCTCCTTTGTGTCTCCAGGAGACTCAAACCATGTTGCTCTTGAGAACCCTAAATCTGGCCCCCCATCTAACAACCATAAAAAATCTCAAACCAAGTTTCATTTATTGCTGTTTTCTCAAGATATTTTCAGACTAGCTTGAGAAAACATGCCCTGTTCTCTCCCACAAAACCTCATTATGTTAGTAATAAAGTTTTTCATACCATCTTTTGTGTGTGTGTGTCCACGTGTGCATGTGGGTAACCATTAGTCTTAGCATTCAAACCTGTTGGGGTGGAGTCCATCTTATTGCATCAGGATAACCAAAATAAATTCAAATGTGATAGTCCTCTTATGAATAACCTCTTAATTTATCATAAAATGACTTAAAATAGTTAATAAACTTATAAAAATCTCTTCATAATTAAGTTCACTCTGGAGTTCAGACACTCATATTAAGTTTACTGGGTATTTTATGAGATAAAGAGGATAGCATATTCACATATATGCTGTTATATGACTAAATAAAATCCCTATCGCTCCATTTTGTTCTCATTCCATTTTTTTTTCTATAATGATAGATACTGAGTCCACATAATTTCAAGATTGTTTTTTCTTTTCTAGAGACTCAAAATTTATCCATCTTCCTTGTGTAACTCAATTCACTAGGTCTCATCCTTCTAGACCTTTATCTCTAGTCAGCCTAAAGACAAAGGAATATCTTAACATGATGCTAAACAAAAACACAAACTAAAATGAAGACCTCATACTCAGATTTTTCTCCATACTGAGGATAAGGAATTTATGCTGTCCATGGCATTCTCCCTACCTCAGCTGGCTATTATGGAAAGCTGGGTTTGAGCATGTTTTTGCACAAACACCAGACGGGCCTGAGAGAACAAGTATTGTGAATTTAGGGAACCCTTACATAATTGTTCCAGCCTCAGGATCAAGACCTTCCTTGATTTCCCTGAATATCCCATAAGGATTGAACATTTGAAGGATTTGCTAATTCAATTCAATCAACCTTTATCTCCAGATCCGCTGTCTCTTTCAGACAAGAAAACCATATATTTATGGACCTTCTTTTCCATGTGGCCATAATGTCTTATCACTTGTGCCTTTTTTCCTCTTATACAAGTGCTAGATGTAAAGACATGAAAAGAATGTACATTTGAGTTGTCCAGATCTACCATGTGGAAAGAGTAACTAATAAGGAAACATACACAGAGGAATACAGAATCAAAAATTGAGAGAGCAAAAAATCAAATATCATGCCATCATTTGAAACTCAGCACTCAGCTGTGTTCAAACCTGTCTACCACTAAATGTATCAATCAGATATTTCTGAAAAATTGCCTCAGCTTGTGATTAAATTGTTTTCTCAGTAGAATTAAAGTTTTAAATTTGCATTTTATGTTTTAAAGATGGTTTCTTTCCCGTACAGCAGAAATTCTATTTTTTTATATAAATCAGTCATATATCTTGAGAGAACATGTGTTGAATTAATTATATCTTGTGCCTTAAAATATGATAGGTGAGGTTTTTTAAAATTATGATAAAAAACCATTTGGAGTTTTGTAAATTGTAGATAATGCAGTAATCTTTATTTTCCTATTTCATTAATAAATAATGTGACAACTAATTACATCACTGCCATTAATTAAAGATAATTAGTGGAACATTTTTTTAAAAAATAAAACGTTAGGTGATGGTAATACAAACATGATTAAACAACTAAGTGTAACATATCATATTACTTCTATGTTTAAAAAGTCCACATGTGGGGCACCTGGGTGGCTCAGTGGGTTAAGTCTCTGCCTTCAGCTCAAGTCATGATCTCAGGGTCCTGAAATCGAGCCCCACATTGGGCTCTCCGCTCAGCAGGGAGCCTGCCTCTACGTCTCTCTCTGCCTGCCTCTCTGCCTACTTGTGATCTCTGTCTGTCAAATAAATAAATAAAATCTTAAAAAAAAAAAAAAGTCCACATGTAACAGTGGTCTCCTAAAACTTTCAGGTGAAAGTAGAAGTGGCTTCTCTACTTATAATTTTACCTGTTTGAAATTGAGAGGCCAAATGACTTCTTATAGAAAAAGTTCTAGTTTTAATTATTTATTTATTTTAAGATTTTATTTATTTACTTGAGAGACTGAGTGAGAGAGAGAATGAGCAGGGATGGGAGACAGAAGGAGAGGGAGGGAGAAGCAGTGCTCTGCTCAGCAGGGGAGCCTTAAGTGGGGTTTAATCCCTGGTCCTGGCATTATGACCTGAGCCAAAGGCAGATGCTTAACTGAGCCATCCAGGTACTCCTTGGGTTTATATAAATACAGTGTTACTATTATTTTCTATCTTTTAAATAATTTCTACAGTTACAATGTATCAAACTTACTCTTGGTCAAGTAGGAGCCACTGTGTTATGAGTCAGTCAGAAAAAAGGAAAACCCAATTACAATGAAATAAAACACCCTAAATACCGTAAGATGTAAGTATAAGGAATTAGGTACTTAAAGAATTTCACCACAACAATAAAAGTTCAGGATAAGAAACTTCTAACACACATTCAAAGAAGAATTAACACCAATTCTTTTCAAACACTTCAAAGAATAGAAGATGATAAAACATTTCCAAACTCATTTCTTGAGTTCCCCCCGTTACCTTGAAAATAAAAGCCAGATCAAGACATTACAACAAAATAAAATCACAGACCAATCTGTCTTTTGAGAATATATATAGTAGAATTTTAAATAAAATACTAGCAAACCAATCCCACAGTACATGGAAAAAGATTATACACCATTAACAAGTGGGTTTTTTATTTTCCAGCAATACAATGGTGGTTCAACATAAACAAATCATGTGTAATCATATTAATAGAAGGGGAAAAAAATAACATGATCAACTCAGTTGATGTGAAGACTACAAAAACAATGATGAAA
>NW_025422085.1:0-95048 GCF_011764305.1 Mustela putorius furo
TAGATACCGTGCTTTGCTTTTGTCAGGATTTACCCTGGACTATCAAAGCCTTTTCTTGTGCCACTGAAGCCCTAGGGAAACAGTCCTGATAAAGAGAACCAGGAACTCGAACAGTTCATGTTATCCTGAATGTTCCATCCAAAATGAAAATACATTTCTGAGGGAGCCTCAAGATCTCTGAGAGGAAGTTTCACCAACTCTGTCATGTAGGGGCATGGTTCGATTCTGTGTCAGTTTCCTCCTTTCCTAGCTAGTAATTCTCTACCTCAGAAAGCCCACTCTCAACCGTTTCCTCTCTCAAAGGCAGTTGCTCTTTGAAGTCTGCACATGGCACTTGGGGCCTGCTGGTCGTTAGCTACTGCCCTCTGTGTACTAACAGGTCTAGCAGCTGCAGGGCATCAAGATGAGAGCGTCTCTTGTTCTAAGACTTAATATAGTTTGGGGCACATGAGTGGCAATAATCACTTTTTAAGTTGATCCAAGTGTTCGACCTTTCTTAATTATTCTAGTTCTACTATTTGCCAGTCTAAGATTTGTACTCCCCCATTTTAATATCTCTTAAGGTGGCACTCCACCTTGCACTTGAGGATATATATCTTAGTTTAACTGACAGCATTTCTCTTTTCTTAGTCGAAACCTAAACTATACTGCCTCTTACCTACCCTTGATGACAGATAGGATCAAATACATACTCTATTATGGTTGATGATTCTGATATTTGAAATCCTCCGGTAACTCCCTGTGCCCCGACAGTGTAAGTACCTGGAGCGTCACCTCCTCGGCCATAGTATAAGCAAAACCATCACTCAGCCCCAGTGTTAACCCCCTGGGCTCAGCCTCCATCCCCAGGTGATGCTGTGAGATCCGCTGTCGGTTGTCATGAACTTGGCTTGTAGTTTCCCTCAGTGCACCTGAAGTGCTTGCCTCCTGCACTTTGAAACTTGACACCACTCATCCTCGCATGTCTTTGCTTTGCCCTTGGTCTCTCCCCATCCCTGAAAAAGTATGCTTCCTAAGTGCTTCTTTTCCCAGGCTCCAACCGAACCCTTGGCTATTTATCTCCCTGTTTAATCTTTTCCTCCCGTGGTAAAGCCTGGGGTCACCCTGCCCAACCACCATGGAACATGCTGTTGTCCCCTGAGAAGAGTAAGAGGGGCAGTGAGGGCCCCCCAGCAATTTGCAGCTCTAGTGCAGAGCCCCATTGGCCTGGCTTGCAGGAAATGCCAGATCATGAAGACAAACGGAGATCATCCTCTGGCTAAACCCAGCTCTTCTTTGACCTACCGCAGGATCTGGATCAATAAAGAGCAGCCAGTTTATTATTGCTGTTTTTCTAGGGATTTTTTCCCCATATATTTCCCAGGTCTTTACTCTTTTTATAGCACTTTAATTCAGGCTTCAACCACTTCCTAGTCAGATCAGGTGAAATCATTTTCCTTCCCATACCCTCGATGTATTTCACTCCTATTAGTAATTCTTTTTTTAAAGATCTTATTTACCCATTTGACAGACAGATCACAAGTAGGGAGAGAGACAGGCAGAGGGGGAGGGGGAAGCAGGCTCCCCGCTGAGCAGAGAGCCTGATGTGGCGCTCCATCCCAGGACCCTGAAATCATGACCTGAGCCGAAGGCAGAGGCCTAAACCACTGAGCCCCCCCAGGAGCCCCATATCTGGTAATTTTTAATCAACGTGGATTTGCTTGCTGCATCAAATAGTTCCTTCCTCTTCAAATATAAATATATAAATATATTGATCAAGTCACACGCATGTCTTAGGAGAATGTCATACCTTTAGTAGCAAACTTGAAATCTTGGCCATTGGTTTGATTTTTGTTTTGGATTGATTTGGTTCGGTTTTTGTAATTTAAAAATCCCTCCAGCCCTTGGCTCTGTCTGACCTGATTGCTTTCAGCTGTTTCTGCAACAAATTTGTCCTGGCAGGGGAAAACTCTCATTGTTTGCAGTGGCGCCCCCCTTCTGAACACTTTGTTTATAAAAAGCTTTTTTTTTTTTTTTTTTTTTGTTTATGGTAAATGTGGAACAACAATGAGGTATTTCAAAGAGGTGAACCACAGATAAATTTCTCTAAGGGTGGGGTGAGGGTTACTCAAAAGGGAACTTGACAAGGCTTTTAAAGATATCGACAGTCATTATAACATAACGTGACTGATTGTTACCGTGCTCTTAACTGGGCAAACACTTGTTGGCTTCCAAGATAGACTAACATAGTTGAGATGGTTCTAGCGGCCTTCTAGCACAGGGTCTCATGAGGCAGGGATTCTAGCCACTGGCTGTGCAAAGGCATGAGGCCTGTTAGTGATTCTCTTTTTTCCTCTGCAGAATGGGTCTTTCTACATTCCAGGTCCTTTCTACCCCAATAAATAATGCGGCGATTCTCTCAGTGAGTTGTACTTTTGGTTTAAACAGCCAACTGTCTCTTAAAAAGGACTTTGTTTAAAGTCCTTTAAAAAAAAAAAAGTCCTTTCAAAAAAATCTTTATTTTTTATTTTTTAATCCCATATGTTTACTCTGATCCTCGAACTTTTTCATTTTGACCTTCTCTGCTGATTAAAATATTCTTCATCATCAGCACCTACTGCTCTCCTCTCCTGGTGGTCTCTCCGGAAGGGGTCTTCTCTAGCTCTTCTAGCAGGTGATGGGCACTACCCCTCTACCCCTGTTGCCAGACCAACCTTACCTATCCTGCAGGGTCAGGTCGGCCTGGCCTTTTATCTGTTGTTCTCTTCTGAGTGGTTAGTTTTTCATAGATCGGGCTTTGCCATTGTCAGGTTTTACTCTGGACTATCAAAACCCTTTCTTTGTGCCACTGAAGTCTAAGAAAACTGTCCTGATGAGAGAAACAGAAAACTCGAACAGATCATATTTATCCTGAATGTTCCGTCCAAAATGAAAAATACATTTCTGAGGAGCCTCAAGATCTCTGAGAAGGGAAGTTTCACCAACTCTGTCATGTAGGGGCATCAATTCCGATTCTGTGTCAATTTTCCTCCTTTACCAGGTAATAATTCTCCACCTCAGAAAGCCCATGCTCAACCGTTTCCTCTCTGAAAGGCAGTTGCTCTTAGAGTCTGCACATGGCACTTGGGGCCTGCTGGTCGTTGGCTACTGCCCTCTGTACCTTGGGTCTAGCAGCTGCGGGGCATCAAGATGAGAATGTCTCTTGTTCTAACACTATAATAGTTTTGTGCACATGGGAAGCAATAATCACTTATTTTGTTGATCCAAGTGTTTGACCTTTCTTAATTATTCTAGTACCACAGTTTACTTGTTCTAAGATTTGTCCTCCCCCCCCCATTTTAATATCTCTTAAGGTGGCACTCACGTTGCACTTGAGGACATATCTTAGTTTAACTGACAGCATTTTTCTTTCTTAGTCGAACATAAACTATAGTGCATCTTACCCTTGATGAAAGCTAGGATGCATACACCTTTAAATACACTATTATGGTTACAATTCTGATACTTGAAATCCTCCGGGTAGCTCCCTGTGCCCCTACAGTGTAGTACCTCACCTCCTCGGCATAGTATACAAACCATCTCAGCCCCAGTGTTAACCCCGGGGGGCTCAGCCTCCATCCGCAGGTGATGCTGTGAGTTCAGCTGTCAGTTGTCATGAACTTGCTGTAGTTTCCCGAATGCAATGTGCTGCCTCCTGGCACTTTGAAACTTGACACACTCATCCTCATTCTTCACTTTGCCCTTGTCTATCACCTCCCCTGAAAATCTGTTCCTAAGTGGCTTTTCCCAGCTCCAACCTACCCTTGGCAGTCTTTTCTCTCCCTCTGGTAAAGCCGGTCTCACTGCACCATGGACATGCCCGTTGTCCCGCTGAGAAGAGAAAAGGGACAGTGAGGGCCCCCCAGCATTTGCAGCTTTAGTGCAGAGCCCCATGCCTGGCTTGCAGGAAATGCCAGATCATGAAGACAAACGGAGATCATCCTCTGGTTAAAAAACCAGCTCTTCTTTGCCTACCGCTGGATCTGGATCAATAAAGAGCAGCCAGTTATTATTGCTGTTTTTCTAGGGATTTTTTTCCCCATATATTTCCCAGGTCTTTTACTCTTTTTATAGCACTTTAATTCAGGCTTCAACCACTTCCTAGTCTGATCAGGTGAAATCATTTTCCTTCCCATACCCTCGATGTATTTCACACCTAGTAATTCTTTTATTAAAGATCTTATTTACCCATTTGACAGACAGATCACAAGTAGGTAGAGAGAAAGACAGAGGGGGGTGATGCAGGCTCCCCGATGAGCAGGGAGCCCGATGTGGCGCTCCATCCCAGGACCCTGACATCATGACCTGAGCCAAAGGCAGAGGCCTAAACCACTGAGCCACCCAGGAGCCCCATATCTCGTAATTTTTAATCAACGTGGATTTGCTGCATCAAATAGTTCTTTCTTTTTCAAATATAACTATATAAATATATTGATCAAGTCACACGCATGTCTGAGGAGAATGTCATACCTTTAGTAGCAAACATGAAATCTTGGCCATTGTTTTTTTTTTTTTTTAAAGATTTTATTTATTTATTTATTTGACAGAGAGAAATCACAAGTAGATGGAGAGGCAGGCAGAGAGAGAGAGAGGGAAGCAGGCTCCCTGCTGAGCAGAGAGCCAGATGCGGGACTCGATCCCAGGATCGTGAGATCATGACCTGAGCCGAAGGCCGCGGCTTAACCCACTGAGCCACCCAGGTGCCCTTGGCCATTGGTTTTGATTTTTGTTTTGGTTTGATTTGGTTAGGTTTTTGTAATTTTAAAAATCCCTCCAGCCCTTGGCTCTGTCTGACCTGATTGCTTTCAGCTGTTTCTGCAACAAGTTGTCCTGGCAGCGAAAACTCTCATTGTTTACAGTGGCGCCGCCTTCTGAACACTTTGTTAATAAAAAGATTTTTTTTTTTTTTTTTTTTGGCTATGGTAAATGTGGAACCACAATGAGGTATTTCAAAGAGGTGAACCACAGATAAATTTCACTAAGGGTGGGGTGAGGGTTACTCAAAAAGGAACTTACAAGCCTTTTAAAGATATCGACAATCATTATAACATAACATGACTGATTGTTACCGTGCTCTTAACTGGGCAAACACTTGTTGGCTTCCAAGATAGACTAACATAGTTGAGATGGTTCTAGCGGCCTTCTAGCACAGGGTCTCATGAGGCAGGGATTCTAGCCACTGGCTGTGCAAGTCATGAGGCCTGTTAGTGATACTCTTTTTTCCTCTGCAGAATGGGTCTTTTTACATTCCAGGTCCTTTCTACCCCAATAAATAATGCGGCGTTTCTCTCAGTGAGTTGTACTTTTGGTTTAAAACAGCCAACTGTCTCTTAAAAAAGGACTTTTGTTTAAAGTCCTTTAAAAAAAAAAAAAAGTCCTTTCAAAAAAATCTTTTTTTTAATTTTTTATGTTTTAATCCCATATGTTTACTCTGATCCTGGAACTTTGTAATTTTGATCTTCACTGCTGATTAAAATATTCTTCATCCAATCCCGTAAGAAAGTAAGGGCCAGCTCCACCTCATGGAATACACCTGCTCTCCCTTAGATAGTGTGCTTTTGCTTTAATAAACCTTCCTTCTGCTTTCTCTTTGGGCATTGATCTCTAATTCTCACGTGCCAACAATAAAAATAATGATGGTTTACCGTTACAATTCATAGAAAAAGGAGGTACAGGGAAATTGTATGAAAGGGAATAACAAAGTAGGTTCATAAGTCAATCTTCTTTGTAAAAATATTAACCTGAAATTGCGTTTCTGCCACCTCTCTCCTGTTTGATCTGATAAAGAATGACCACGATACATGAATTATAGTTCGGGGTTTTGAAAAGCATAATAGCTTTATACCAACACTTGAGCTTTTTTTATTTATTTATTTATTTATTTTATTTATTTATTGCTAACAAGACAGACTGATTTGATATGCGGTTCCTGACAATCAACCTCAGAAGTAATTCCATCTCCAATGGAAGTCAGAAAGAACCACAAACCAAACCTCAAAATAGATTCAAAAGAGAAAATACTCTTAAAAAAAAATTTCCCTTCCTGGGGGCACCCGAGTGGCTCAGTGAGTTTTTGGCTCACTGGGCCTTTGCGTTCGGCTCAGGTCATGATCCTAGGGTCCTGGGATTGAGCTCCATGTCTGGCTCTCTGCTCAGCAGGGAGCCTGCTTCCACTTCTCTCTCTGCCTGCTCTCTGCCTACTTGTGATCTCTGTCTGTCAAATAAATAAATAAAATCTTTAAAAGAAATTTCCCTTGGGCACCTGGGTGGCAGAGTGAGTTAAAGCCTCTGCCTTCGGCTCAGGTCATGATTCCAGGGTCCTGGGATCGAGCCCGACATCAGGCTCACTCCTCAGCAGGGAGCCTGTTTCTTTCTCTCTCTCTGCCTGCCTCTCTTCCTACTTGTGATCTCTATCAAATAAATAAAATAAAATCTTTAAAACTAAAAATTTCCCTTCCTATCAGAAGCAGACCAAACCACTAACAAATTCCCCAGAAAGCTTCATCTAAAAGGTTGTACTTTCTTCAGACACCCAGCAGGACCTTCTTCTCTGGGCCTGGTATTTCTTCAATGGCCTATTCCAGAGAATAAGACACTAAAACTACTGAGCGCCAAGGGCCTCAGAACCACGAAAGAGATGATGAGGGGCACAAAGCACGCCTCAGGTCACCAAGAGGGCATGTAAACGTTTGCTGCTTTTCTGTATTTTTCAAAGCTGAGCTTTTTTTTAGCTGGAGGCCGCTCCTTTAGGATAAATTGCTGATACTGTATAGTAAAAGCCATTATATGATCTTTTACAAACCATTTCCTATCTTTGCATTCTCATGTGCCAAGACAGACACGGATTATTTAAAACCCTGAAGAGAGTGCTATTGCATTTAAATTGCCTGTAACCTTCGTGTAATAGATTTATGATTGATGATAGATTTAGTTAAAATATTACTGTTTTCAATATTTATTCTCAGTAAACGATTTCAAACTATGCTCATTTAAGTAAGTTTGGTGCATAATCCATTTTCTATTAAACCATAGTGCGAGGACTAATGCCGTGCTTCCGCGAGAACCCCAAGCTCTTTTTCTAGAATGGCCATATGCGTATGTATCAGGTGTCCTCTTTTCAAACTCCCTTTGTGGAGCACCTACCATGGAGGTCATGTAATAACCAATAACCAAAAAACAAAACAAAAGACCTAAACATCCAGGTCGAAGTGATTCGTGGGTGCCATCATGCAATGGTGGACCCTGCCTGGAGACTAGGAGACTGCTCAAAAAGAGACAGGCATCGGCGGGGCAGGCATCTCAGCCCAGCCCTCTGCTGGGGAAGCTGGTTCCCGGCTTTGGGCACAATCAGGAAGGCAGCGAAGTGACCCAAGAGTGCATCCAGGGTTTAGGGCTGATGATGTTTTTGCAGCCAGGCAGCGCGCGGACACCCGCTCGGGGAGCCAGGCTAGGAGGCCGCTCAGTGCAGGCGCTGGCCACGCTCGCAAGCCCCCGGGGCTTCGCCATGCCCATGCCCTGGGCCCGCGTCTCAGGACGGAGGGGGAGGGGCGGGAGGCTGGGGCGGCCCGGAGAAGGGGCTTTGCTAATTGCGGAATCTGGAAGTGAGCTGTGAGCTCGTGGAGGACGTGAAGGAGAGTCTGAGAGGAGGTGGAGGGGCTGGCGGAGGAGGGGAGCGCAGGACCACCGCAGTACCGCGCTCCCGCGCAGCCCCAGTGGCCTCGCTGTCCCGCTCCCCCGCCCCATGGCTTCTCCGGAGGACCCTCTGCAAGCAGGTAAAGTGACACCGCGCCGCGCCCTCACCTGGAGCAGAAAGCGCGGGCCGCGAGCTCGCGGGGGTGTTGGGACCCAGCCTCCCGCGACCCCCGGGGCAGAGGGACCAACCCGGACGACACGCCACACCTGGGACCCCACGGAGTCGGGCTGGGGACGGAGCCTGGCGAGGTGCCCCCCCGCAGCGAGCGCAATAGCACCCATGGTTTGGCACCCCCACGCGCGGGTTCCGAGGACCCCTTCCCTCATCCTGAGCCTTGGACCCGCCACTTTTGTTCTGGACTTGGGATCCCAGGTGGAAACTAGTCCCTCAGACCTCCCTGGCAGCAAGGAGCGCAGGGAGGGATTCTCGGTTTTACCGCCCTGCCCTGGCTCTTCCTCTCTCCACATTCACATGCCTTCTGGCGTCCCTTTCCTCACCTCATTGTCACTTTTATTAAATGGCTTTGTTCTGCATGTTGACCCGCAGAGCGATTTCATGAATTAATATACAGGAAACTAAGTCGGAGCCCACCTGTGAGAGCCCACCTGTGGAGGCCTTTCATTAATTAGAATGGTCTCTGGTTCTAGCCTCAGTTCAGAATACTGCGTGTACCTGAGGACCGAGTCCAGATGTTTCTTTCATCTCTGACTTGAATTTGAAATCCTAACGTCACTATGACCTGGGAAGCCGAGGTCCACACCATCTTCATCTGAAATTCCACTAGAGCTCCCATTTACCTAGTGCCCATCCTGTCTGTTTTCCACTACTGTCAGGGTTCTAGAAGTTCATGCACTGCCCACCACTGACAGTAGGGGCATCTCTCTGTCCAGATTTTCCCTTTACATAAGGAGGTCAGTTACAGGAGATTAGGGCCCACTCTAACGACCTCACTGTAATGGGATTGCATCTGTAAGGACTCTAGTTCCAAATAAAGTCACGTTCTGTGGTACCAGAGGTAAGGACAGCAGCAAGGTTGCTGGGGGAAATGCAAGGTCAGCTCTTAACAGTCCACTCTCTGGCTCCCCAAATTCGTGTCCTTCCCGTGTGCAAAATACCTTCACCCAATGCCCTCCAAAGCACTAATCATCCCAGAATCAACTCAAAATCTGAAATCTCATCTGTCCTCCTCCACTGAAAGACCCTGATCTCACCCAGACCATGGGACCTGAGGACTGCATCCAGAAGCCACAGTCTCCTGGTAAAGCTGCCCATCAGGTCCTGACATCACCCTCATTCGTCCCAGCAGCCAAGGGCCTACAGTTCCCAGAGACAGTTTCTCAGAGGAAGTTTGAAGACCACCTCAGAGGACGTTCTTTGGGAGTGGATGAAGAGGGAAGGGGGTCAAAGCCTCCTGCCATTCCCAGGGCATGCAGAACCCAGAGAGTGAGGCCTTGGGTGCTTTCTAGTGACAGATTCAAGGCAATTTTTTGACTTTGGGACTTCAGAGCTCACTTAGTTTTCATTTGTGATTATTATTTTTGTGTGGGGTCCATAGATTTTCTTTTGACCTATGGCTGTTTTCACTCCCGGTTCTGAAGAAGCCCCTAAATCCTAACCCTGTTGAGGACTCCGAAAGCTCTCAGAGCAGCAGTACTGGGGGACAGTGTGGACACATGGTTTGGTTTCTCCTCTGGCCTGATTCTGCGGCAGCCCCGCTCTGTCCTCCTCAGACTTCAGAGCAATAGCTGAATAAGTGGAGAAAGGACCAGGGGGTCAGGAAGGTGGCCACCGAAGAGTGACTTTTCTGGAGGGTAGCTGAGCTAGTGAGTGAGAGTGTTAGTCCACCTCTGCCTGCAGTCTGGATGGAGCTGAACAGGGGTCAGGGAAGGGGGGAGGGAGGAGCAGAGAGCGGGGACAAAGGGACCAAAGAGGAGATTCAGACGAAGGGAAGTAATTGGGAGGAGAGAAGAAACTCTAGAAGACAGGCATGTAAGAAAGGAAAAGGGATGAAGTGGGCATCAGGAAAGGGCACCACCAGGGAAGGAGAGAGGGGAAGGGAAGAGGGAGGGAGGGAGGAAAGGGGAAAGGAAGAAGGGAGGAGTCAGCAGGCCAGGGCTCCCCCTGCATCTGAAGAAGAGGTGGCTGGTCCCTCCTGTCAAACAGGGTGCTCACTCTTTGGTCCCAGTTTCTGCTCCCAGTGCTACTGGGCTTTGCAAGGAAGGCAGGCTGTCCCCTGGGATCCACTGGAGCCCACTGGAGCCCACAGGAGTGTGGGAGAGGTAAGATGCCACCTGGTCCTGTCCTGAGCTGCTCCCAGCTGCTAGCCTCACCACATGGTGCAAGAGGGACCCCAGAACAAAGGAAGGACACAGGCCCGCGTGTCTGCCAGTGGCGCTGGGCACTTAGCTCATCGCAGTGAACCACACCGCCTCCTCAACCCAGGCTTTCAAAGCCTGCTTCTTTGTTCCTGGCTTTCATGTACGAACATGAGCCAGATCTAACTCATCTCTGACAGACAATTCTGACTCACCCCGTGTCAGATTTTTATTAGTGGCTGTGATAGAGTAAGATAGCAATGCTCCAACAAACGGACTATTTCCTCCCACGTGACCTCAACAGTCTTATACATTTTCTTAGCGAAAAAATCTTGTCTCCTTCCATTAAGCTCATAACGTGGTCTAATAGTATACATGTGCCTTCGTTAGATGCGAAGCGATACAGAGGTCCTTTTTTTTTTTTTAAATTTTACAAGGTAAAGTCAGTGAACACATCTAACTTGATGAATACGTCTCTAAAATGTCAATCCAGGCAAAGCTCTTTCTGCCTACAGTTTGGAGCCTACGTGGTGACGTTTTTAAAACACTTTCAGTCCCTCAGTGAGGCTCTTAGAAGCTAGCCAGGGCTTACTACGTGCCAGGCACTGTGTCAGGTGTTGGAGCTAAATGGACGGAGAGCTTGGAGGCAGGCTGGGGAGGGACATCCGTGACACAACCACAGCTAGAAACGGAGGCCAGTGCTAGAAAAGAGAGAGCAGGCTGCATGGAGAGTGTGTACCATGGGGCTTGTGAGCTCACGAATAAGTGGGAGTAAATGGAGTGGGGAGACGGGGGAGAGGAAGAGGGTCTTCCCATCAATGGGAATCACCTGTGCTTGGAGGCAGGCACCATGAGGGGTCTCCACAGGAAGAGGGAGGCAGCGTGGTTGAAGGGCAGAAAGACAGGGCAGAACAGGCAACAGTCAGTTGGAAGGGTAGGAAGAGATGGATGGGAGGATTATGGATGCCTTTGGAGGACTGAGAATTTGTTAGAAGATCAGTGCAGATTTCTATGGAGACAAAGGCCAGGAACTGATAGGTCTTTGAAAGGTCACTCTGGCTGCCTTTTGGCAAAGGGGGTTGGTAAAAGGCACCTGCAGGTGTGAACACACCAGGTGGGAGGTGAGTGCAGGAAATCAGGTGAGGGAGCATGGGAACTTGGTCGGGGGGGTATATAAGGGAAAATAGCCTTTAATGAGTTCCACAAATTGGCACCAGCTGTAGCTTCATTACAGCGCTGGAAGGGGTAGGTGGGTGTGTCCTGGAGGTTACAGAGATTACATGAGAAAGGGAAGTCTTTTTAGATCTTTTTTCCAACTAGAGGAACTCTCACCTTATTGATAGAATTCCAGAGTGGGAACGGATGGACATGAGGACATCTTTGAAATGTCTGAATATGTTCTTTGACATCTTTTAAAATGACGAGGAGACCTTGACCTTAGAAGGCCTCGGCCTTCTTTGTAGCCAAGAAGATTTCACCTCCAGATTTGGGTTCTCCCTTTTAAAGTCAAGAAGACAGTCCTTCCAAAGGACACCTCCTATCATTTTACGCTCTCATCATACCACACTTGCTGGGATCTCCAAGACCCTCTGTTCCAGGTTGTGAGTATCCACTTTGGCCGGGCTGGTCTTGCCAAGAACACCACCACAGGAAATCTAGAGCCTGTAGTGCTATTAATAACATCATCTAAGACTGTCTTTGCTGCCCTCATGGCCTCTTCCCCACCATGACTCACTGAAGCTATAGTTCCCAAAGCTCATCTTCTCTAGTGCCATTAATTTTTAGGGGACCAGGCAAACCTTAAACTTGTCCCCCTTAATTGGATCCCTGTGCCCCCACAATCTCTTTGAATGACTTTCACCATGATCCTTGAATGAGCTCTGAGACCACTGCTGGTACCTAACACTTCTTGGCACCTTGTCTGTTAGTTCTTGGAAGAGGAGGTGGCTATGGAGGTGAGTGGGGATGGGAGTGGGAGGATTTCTCCCTTCACTTCCTTTTTTGTTTTTTCAAATAATGGGTTTTGAGGGGGAGGGAAAGGTTAACCAGACAATTTATTTTCCATCTCCCATTGATAAAATGTTTACCACTCCCCATTGGAAGAATTTAGATCTTTCTTTAGAATCTCCAGGAAAATCTCCCAAACCCAGCCCACCACCATGTGGATTCAGCCATCTTCTGATTCACCTCCAGATTGTCTCCTCCTAACTGCTCAAGCCACAGGTTAAGGGCGAAATGTTCAATGCCCAAGCAATTAAGTGGGGAACACGTTTATCTAAGCAATTGCATGCAGCTCTGTATCTGCATACAGGGGGTCTCTCCCAAGCCTTTCCAACCTCAGCAAAACAAGAAAAAGCCCCAGCGACCTGGGGGGGTATATATCATTCATTCATTCCTGTGTTCAACACTCATGGCGGATCCCCACCGAGACAGTGGGAGAGCAAGGACGGGAGCAATCCTGGAAGCTGAAGTCTGAGGAGGATTTCAAATTCAAGTCAGAGATGAAAGAAACATCTGGACTCGGTCCTCAGGTACACGCAGTATTCTGAACTGAGGCTAGAACCAGAGACCATTCTAATGAAAGGCCTCCACAGGTGGGCTCTCACAGGTGGGCTCCGACTTAGTTTCCTGTATATTCATTCATGAAATCGCTCTGCGGGTCAACATGCAGAACAAAACCATTTAATAAAAGTGACAATGAGGAGAGGAAAGGACACAAGAAGGCATGTGAATGTGGAGAGAGGAAGAGCCAGGGTGGAAAAACCGAGAATCCCTCCCTGCGCTCCTTGCTGCCAGGGAGGTCTGAGGGACTAGTTTCCACCTAGGATCCCAAGTCCAGAACAAAAGCGGTGGGGCCATGGCGGGAGACGAGGGAAGGGGGACCTTGGCACGCAGGCATGGGGGTGCCGAACAATGGGGGCTAGCGCGCCCACTGGCGGGGGGAACCTCGGGCGGCGCCATCCCTGGCCCGACCCCGTGCGGACCCGGGTGCGGCGTGGCATCCGGGGTGGTCCCGGTGCCCCGGGGGTCGCGGGAGGCTGGGTTCCCACACCACCGCGAGCTCGCGGCCTGCGCTTTCTGCTCCAGGTGAGGGCGCAGCGCGGTTTCAATTTACCTGTCCACAGAGGGTAGTCTGGGGAAGCCTTGGGGCTGGGAGGGGCAGCGCGGACTCCAGGGCTGGGCTGGAGCGGAGGAGCGCATGGGCGGCTAGTCCTGTGGGTCCTCCAGTACCGACTGGGCCGCAGCACAGCACCGGGGCGCTGCACGCCCCTCCTCCGCCAGCCCCTCCACCTCCTCCCAGACTCTCCGCCATGTCCTCCGCGAGCTCACTTCCCGCTTCGGCAATTAGCAAAGCCCCTTCTCCGGGCTGCCCCCGCCCCCGCCCCCCTCCTTCCTGAGGCGGAGGCCGGGGCCAGGGCACGGGGTGAAGCCCCGAAGGCCTGCGAGCGTGGCCAGCGCCGGCGCTCAGCGGCCTCCTAGCCTGGCTCCCCGAGCGGGTGTCCGGGTGCAGCCTGGCTGCAAAAAGATCATCAGCCCTAAACCCGGCTGCACTCTCAGGTCACTTCGCTGGCTTCTGATTGCGCCAGAAGCCCGAAAACCAACTTCCCCAGCACAGGCCTGGGCTGAGATGCCTGCCTGCTATTTGAGCAGTCCCCTGGTCTCCAGGCAGGGTCTGCCTTTGCATGATGGCAGGCGCGAATAACTTCGACCTGGATGTTTGGGTTTTTTGTTTGTTTTTTGGTCATTGGTTATTACATGACCTCCATGGTAGGTGCTCCACAAAGGGAGTGAAAAGAGGACACCTGATACATACGCATATGGCCATTCTAGAAAAAGAGCTTGGGGTTCTCGCGGAAGCGCGGCATTGGTCCTTGCACTATGGTTTAATAGAAAAGGGATTATGCACCAACTTACTTAAATGAGCATAGTTTGAAAATCGTTTACTGAGAATAAATATTTAAAACAGTTATATTTTAAATAAATCTATCATCAATCATAAATCTATTACACGAAGGTTACAGGCAATTTAAATGCAATAGCACTCTCTTCAGGGTTTTAAATAATCCGTGTCTGTCTTGGCACATGAGAATGCAAAGATAGGAAATGGTTTGTAAAAGATCATATAATGGCTTTTACTATACAGTATCAGCAATTTATCCTAAAGGAGCGGGCCTCCAGCTAAAAACTCAGCTTTGAAAAATACAGAAAAGTAGCAAACGTTTACATACCCTCTTGGTGACCAGAGGCGTGCTTTGTGCCCCTCATCATCTCTTTCGTGGTTCTGAGGCCCATGGCGCTCAGTAGTTTAGTGTCTTATTCTCTGGAATAGGCCATTGAAGAAATACCAGGCCAGAGAAGAAGGTCCTGCTGGGTGACTGAGGAGGAAAGTACAACCTTTTAGATGAAGCTTTCTGGGGAATTTGTTAGTGGTTTGGTCTGCTTCTGATAGGAAGGGAATTTTTTTTAAAGATTTTATTTATTTATTTGACAGACCTAGATCACCAATAGGCAGAGAGCAGGCAGAGAGAAGTGGACGCAGGCTCCCCGCTGAGCAGAGAGCCAGACATTGGGCTCAATCCCAGGACCCTAGATTCATGACCTGAGCTAAATGCAGAGGATTTAACTCACTGAGCCACTCGGGTGCCCCAGGAAGGGAAATTTTTTTAAGACTATTTTCTCTTTGAATCTATTTTGAGGTTTGGTTTGTTGTTCTTTCTGACTTCTCATGAAGATGGAATTACTTCTGAGGTTGGTTTCAGGAACCGCATATCAAATCGAGCTATCTTGTTAGCAATAAATATAAATAAATAAATAAATAAAATATAAATAAATGCTCAAGTGTTGGTATAAAGCTATTATGCTTTTCAAAACCCCGAACTATTATTCATGTATCGTGGTCATTCTTTATCAGATCAAACAGGAGAGAGGTGGCAGAAACGCACTTTCAGGTTAATTTTTTTTACAAGGAAGATGGACTTATGAACCTACTTTTTTATTCCCTTTCATTCAATTTCCCTGTACCTCCTTTTCTATGAATTGTAACGGTAACCCATCATTATTTTTATTGTTGGCACGTGCTTTGTGAACCATAAAGTGTACGCTATAAATGGGAGTGCTTTTCTTTTTTGGCAGTTTACAAAAAACTAATTTTTTTTAATTTACTTTTTATTTATTTTCAGCATAACCGTATTCATTCTTTTTGCACCACACCCAGTGCTCCATGCAAGCAGTGCCCTCTATAATACCCACCACCTGGTACCCCAACCTCCCAACCCCCCGCCCCTTCAAAACCCTCAGACTGTTTTTCAGAGTCCATAGTCTCTCATGGTTCAGCTCCCCTTCCAATTTCTCCCACCTCCCTTCTCCTCTCTAACTCCCCATGTCCATGAAAAACTAATTTAAAAACATTCATCCACCACAGTACCCAAAGGGCTCCCACATAAACTATCTGTCGTTACATTATGTCATTCTGCTTTCGCTTCTATTGCTGTCCAAACAATGTTTTAAAACATTCTTTAAAATGGGCCTTTTTAACAAGATTTTTACAAAAGATTTAATTTATTCATTTGTCAGAGAGATAGCACAAGCAGAGGGAGAGGCAGGCAGAGTGGGGAAGCAGGCTCCTGGTAAGCAAGAAGCCTGATGGGGGACTCGATCCCAGGATGCTGGGATTATGACCTGAGCTGGAGGTAGACAATTAACCAACTGAGCCATCCATGTGTCCCTGAAATGGGCATTTTTGACATTTCCTGATAGCACCTACACACTCATGAATCTCAGATTCATGATATATGGGGCTAGTGGACTTGACAATCATGGAGTCAAGCATGCTGGATTTGACTCACGGGCCTGTCACTGTGAATTTGGGTGGCTTGCTAAACTTGCTACATAGAAATCCAAGCATGTAAGAATTTGCAGGATTGTGACAGTTCAGTGGTATGGTATAATGTATACATAAAAATACCTAAACCAGTGTCTCTCACAAAGTAGGTCCAAATAGACCAGCTCCCTTCCTGCCTTCATTCTGTCCTTGGAATTCCGTCCCTTGGGAGAAGTTCCTACTGCCTTTGTTACAAGAAATGAACGATATTTACTACACTGTTGGTGCATAGCATGGATCAATACTTTGAGTGATAGTATTAACATACTTCTTGAACTGCCCATTGCCCCCCAAGCACCAAATAAAATGTCATGCTCTGGGGAAACCAAAGTGAGAGGTCCCCAACTTTTAGGAGTTATGGACAGGAGAGAGATGCAAATACTGTGTCAGTGTAGAACCAGGGTAACTAATGTTTAAACCAGGAAGAGAATGTGTGTGGAAGAAAGGCACTGATGATGTTTAAAGCCATTTGGCTGCATGGTGACTACCCTCAGACTGAAAATTTGCCATGAAAGCTTCCAGGCAAATTTGAGATCTTTATTAGTGACAATATGGCTATAGCCTTAAGGGGAAGAAAAAAAACCAAAAAACAAAAACCAAAACACACATACACACAAACTGTTGGTCTTGTGTCTTTTCACAAATAATGACAGTTATCAGAAATTTTATCTTTAAATGGGGAAAACAGCAACTGAAAATGTATTTCATTTGATTCATCACAGAATATGGTGTTTTTGTTCATTTCACACCCATTTTTGTTAAGTTTTTTTATTTAAATTAATGCAATCTGAGATAAAATGTTAATATTCCTGAGGGTATGGACATTGTATACAAATGAACCCAGCTAAGTGGGCTCCTGGACAGGGTCTGATCTATTTATAAAAGTAGCTGGAGCTAAGTGGTTTGTTCCAGAAGGAGATAACGCCTTCCCTCCGTTGCATTTGCCTTCTACAGCCTAAGTGGGAGTTAATACGTTCACTTGTCTCCTTAAATTTTGTCCAGAGTGTGTTAAAGCAGTCATAGGGGACCTGGGTGGTTTTGCCGTCTGCCTTCTCATAACAATGCCCCAGTTTTCTCCTGGAGAATCAACGTTCTCGCTTTCAGTCCATGCACTTAGGCAGCGGCAACTTCACACTGGCTCCTGACTCTAGCAGTGGCATGTCACCCACTAATGGCCTTTGAGAACATCACTGAGTGAGATGCGAGTTTAGTAGATGCACGAGACCTTTGCTGGGTCGGTGAGGAGGTGGGTCTCTGAATAACTAGCCCGAGATCCACTTGTGTGTGGTGGAACAAACGAGCAGTGATGTGTTGGCCAGAGTGCCCATCCTAGAGAGCCCTGAATGCCAGACAAAAGCATTTGAGACTATTTTTTCAGGCAACAGGAAGCTAGTTTTGAAAAGCAGCACATGAAAATGTGTGTTTTTGGAAGATTAGTCGGGCAGCTGTGTGTACGATAGGATGGAGGGAGGAGAGAACGCAATCCCAAGTGCATTTAATCTTTATGATGCAGTGTAATTTATTATGAAGTTTAATTTGCATCCTTATCCAAACGTAAGGGAAACTCCTGTCCAAAACTGTAAATGTTTTTTGGTTGCCTTTTTTTTTTTTAAAGATTGTATTTATTTATATGACACAGAGAGAGATCACAAGCAGGCAGAGAGGCAGGCAGAAAGAGAGAGAGAGATGCAGGCTCCCGGCTGAGCCTAGAGAATGATGCAAGGCTCGATCCCAGGACCCTGAAATTATGACCTGAGCCAAAGGCAGAGGCTTAACCCACTGAGCCACCCCGGTGCCCCTGGTTGCCTTTTTAAGCATTCCTTGTCTCACATGAAGTGATTACAAATTTGCAGATGTGCATTAAAATGATGTATTCCAAAATGTTAACAGAGGAATTAAAAAACTTATTAAGTAAAATATTATCATTTCTGTTGATTTGAAGCCTATCTGACAAGGGACATAGAATTCTGGTGCATATATGTAAACATGAATAATTATTCTTTTAAAAATCTTTATTTATTTATTTGACAGAGATCACAAGTAGGCAGAGACAGGCAGAAAGTGGGAGGGGGGAAAAAGGTTCCCCGCTGAGCAGAGAACCTGATGTGGGGCTTGATCCCAGGACCCTGAGATCATGACCTGAGCTAAAGGCAGAGGCATAACCCGCTGAGCCACCCAGGTGCCCCTAAACATGAATAATGCTTTTTTTTTTTAAGATTTTATTTATTCCTCTGACAGAGACAGATCAGAAAGTAGGCAGAGAGGAAGGCAGAGAGAGGAGGAAGCAGGCTCCCTGCCAAGCAGAGAGCCAAATGCAGGTCTCGATCCCAGGACCCTGAGATCATGTCCTGAGCTAAAGGCAGAGGCTTAACCCGCTGAGCCACCCAGGTGCCCCTAAACATTAATAATTCTTAAAGTTTCCTCTACTCACTTATATAGAAGCCCTTTTCCAAACAGAAGATTAAATCTCTCTTGGCTACTCCTATCAGCTTATTCTGAATTATTTTCAATCCAGAAGCATGAACTAGAAAAACCACAGTTTTTACACAGTGTTTGGTTTTCCACCAAGAGAATCACATAATTTGTGGTGATTCAGTGTGGTGTGTTGCTAAAAGCATTTCCAATGCTGTGGATACAAGAGGGTAGTGCAGAGAGGTAAGGAAACAGGAGAAAAGGTATGGCTCTCTAATAAGCACTTTATTCTAGAATTTTCCTCCAGCCTTGGGAGCTCACCACTCACAAGTGTGTGCTGGTGCCTTGATCTCATGGGCCACAGTGCTCAGCATCTTCCAGCTGCTTTTTTTAGTGAATACATATGTAACAATTGATTTCTTGCCCCGGACTTTGAGAGAAAAATCTGTTCAGAGGGATGGACTCTCTGAACCAACACCAGAAAACACTCTCTGTAGTCTTCTTGTTAAATGAAAAAAATATGGTTAAACCACTTTTGACAGTCTACTACATACAGCAAAATGTAAATCTTAATTGAAATATGTCCTCTCAGCTGTGCTTAAGCAACTGAGTCCTGAGCTTTTCAGGTTTTCAGTCTGAAAGAGTACACCTCTGGTGCTCTGAAAGGGAAGAGAAAGGACACCCTGTTCTCCATATAAATTAAAGAAGAGAAATCTGTGCATTTAAGTGGGCCATATAAAATTTATCAAGCAATTACCTCCTAACTCCTTCCTATCCAAATTACCTGATATGCTCTCCCTACTCCTTTATTCCACGTTACTGCCTTTTCCAGGATTCTGTCTCACATCACAACATGTCTTCTGTTATTTCCTTCTTGCAAGCTAGTTTTGTGTTCTCCATCTAAAAAAATCAACAATCATTGTGTATTTCAATTCCCATTTTCCTCAAATGCATTGATTCTTCTTATCTATTACTCTTTTCTCATACTCAGTGTCTTTGTCTTTATGGGGTTTGCACTTTGCTTTTCCCCATCCTTTACTGCCATTATATAAACAAATCTAATAACTTCTTAGAGAACGTTAAAAATTCCTGCATAGCCACACGTGAACACAAAGTCACTGATTTTTAGCAAACCTATAAGATAGTCAGACATCCATTCAATTACTTTTTTTTTAAGATTTTATTTATTTATTTGACAGAGAGAGTTGACAAGCAGGCAGAGAGGCAGGCAGAGAGAGAGGAGGAAGCAGGCTCCCGGCTGAGCAGAGAGCCCGATTTGGGGCTCCGTCCCAGGATCCTGGGATCATAACCTGAGCCAAAGACAGTGGCTTAACCCACTGAGCCACCCAGGCATCCCTCCATTCAATTTCTTAACTGAGTCTCAAATGCATCCGGAGTTCTAACTTAAACCTAAGTTCTACTTCTTACACGTTGTTATATGACCAAATTCTTTCAGTTCAGTATTTTGTAACATTTAAATATTAATCAATTGATGCTTTGTCTGTGTATTTCTATGAAAATAATTGGAATACTGTAGATTTATTGTTATATTTATAGATTTATAATCAAAGTTTCATCAGTTGAAGTTTTTGGAAATTTCAGATATAATGATTAACCTAAAATGATACTGCCTCAAATCCCTCTGATATCAAGGCCCAACACCTGATTATAGCCAAACCTGTGGTGGATAGTTTATGGGAAATTGCAGTTACTTAACACTGATAGCATCTCATGTTCTCTCTCTCATTTTAGAATGTCTCCAACACAACCCAAAAGTGTAGGAGAGTTAATGTCCTCTGAGGACAGCTCTCAGTGAAGTGGAAATAAGAACCATAGATAAAATTGTCAGTTTTCAGGTCTTCATGAGGACAACTTAAAGAAGTTTCTCAGGACCTTTCAGTAAAAGCAAGCCTTCATTTTCTATCCACAACAATTATATCAACAATGTACCTCTTTGACAAAGTTGCTTCTTCACTGTATCACTTTCCCATTCTTTTCTACCTTGGATAATCTCCCAGATAAACTAACAGCACTCAAATCCTTTGTCCTACTCTTTGCTCTCAGGATAAATGGAGCCAAAAGACTTAGATTAATATCAAGTTCTGAATGGGATCTTAGAGCTATTTCTGTCCAGATTTTCATAAACATAGGGACCTTTGAATTATCAGGCTATAAATAAGTTCTAAATAGAGGGGGCAAAAGCAAAAAGTAGAAATTTTTATGTTTGATTTTTAATCACGATTAATTGACTTTATTGATTATTAAAAATACTAACATTATAAAAGTATGGATCTTTGTAAAACAATGTCATAATGTAAGAAATAAGTCCTTTGGAGAATATTAAACCAAGTGTTCAGGTGCCATCTAATTTCTTGTTTAATCCAGAACTTTGGTGTGCATTATCTTGAGGAATAGGATTCTGAAGTCCAGACAGACTAACAGAAAACTGATCCAAATGTGTGTGTTTATATTTCTGCTTTTGTTGTAAAAAATCAAAGTGTGATTGCTGGGCTTAAAATGGTAAAACTAATAGTGTTCATGGACTCTATTATACATTTTCTAATTGTATGGGAAGAATCCAATAAACATATAATTAATTGATTTGCAAATCCTCAAAGAGCTACAGGATCAGGTATGGCATGTTTTGATTCAACAGCATCATAATGCAGCATTTTATATGTGTGGCTACCGGATATTTTCATCAATGTTTGCTAGCTAGTCAGCCAATACAGAGAAATATTAGGTAGGGTAATTACTCACAGTTGTGTTTAAAAAAATGAGAGAAAATTATCAAATGACACTAATAAAAATAATCCTATAGCAGGCTAAATAATTCAATGATAATTACAAGTATTAATCTAGCTTTCTTCCATGATTATGACTCTTCTCTCCTTTATCATAATGGGAGTAGCAGATTGTCTGCAATGAATTGTGAAAACCCAGCAGTGACTTTGGCAGTGAAGGCCTCCCATCAATTTTGATAGGTTAAAATGATTCTGGTTGGTCTTGAGCAAATGTGTCAATTTTTTTTTCTGTGTGTGTCATAAAAGAAAGAAGCAATAGTAAATCCTTGCCTTTATTCCATGGAGCCAATAAAATCATACTGCCAACAAGAGGCTGTTGACACTGTAAGAGTAGTTCACTGTCTTGAAATACTAGGCCTGGAAATAAAATTCCAGTATTTCACATAACCTCTATTTATTTAAAGAAAACAAACAAAAAAAACCAAAACATACTATACTGCTTACATTTAGGGCCCTGCTGTTGTGTAACTATTTTTGAACATGTCTACTGTAAGTGTATATATATATATATATATATATATATTTTCTGTGCAATAATTTCATTTAGAGATAAATTTGGGTTGCAAATTATTTTGGAGGAGGCAAGGTATTTGTGGCTAGTCTTACAAGTAAAAAGGACTAAAAGAAAGAAGAAAAACATTTTTTATTACAGCATATTTACATCTGTCCAAAGTACTTATTTACTCTAATACTGACTAATGTATAATACTGGACACAAAGAAAGAAGTTAAATGAGTTATAATTCAGTCGAAGTATAGCTGGCCATTTTAAAACTTACCACTGAATCTTTCTGGTATGAAATGTGATATCTGGCAATCTGGTCCAGTTCATTACATCAGGTCATTTGTATGTTCTTATTACCATTTTGATAGCATAGCACATTTTATAACCCAGACATTTTACAATGGAACTATGATGCATGTATTTTCAAAAGTATAGACATACATGAAGCTATGAGGTCAAAAGAGATGAATGTCCGTAGTACCATATAGACTCAACAAATAAAAGTGTCCAAGGCTCTGAGTGAGATTTATGAATATTGTGTAAGTTTAGACCAACATGTGGTTTTGATATAAATAATCTGTTCTTAAATTAGAATTACAGTCGTTGAGTGCAGTGTTGAAAATGGCAGATAGATTTTAGCTATCTTTGCTCACTAGGGAAAATGGAAAAATGTTTAGTTTGGTCAGATTTTCACTTAACTTCTGAAAAACCTTATGTTTGAGAGAACCCTTCTGAAATAAGAATCCTTAAAGACATAACCCCTTTGGCACAAGTGTTCAAGAAACTTGTTTGATGTTGTAGACAATCATATAGCACACGTACTGTTCTAGATCTTTCATGCCAATAATATGTAAGCCATACCAAGGCTACATATACATATAGAGATGTTCCACAGCTTACAAGGGGGATATGTACAGAGAAACACATAAAAAATTGAAAATGCATTTAATACCCCTAAACTATCAAATATCATAGCTTACCTTAAGCTTATTTAAACATACTCAGAACACTTACATTTGCCTGCATTTGGGCAAAATCATCTTAAGCAAAGCCTATTTTATAACAAAGTATCAAACATCACATGCAATTTATTAAATATTACACTAAAAAAAGAAGAATGGTTATATATAGAGTGGTTGTAAGAATATCAGGTGTTCACCCCTGTAATCTTCTAGCTGACTGGGAGCTGTGGCTCACTGCCCCTGCCCAGCATCACAAGACGGCACCATACCACATGTCACTGGCCCTTTTTATAAAGACCCAAATTCAAAATTCAAAGTACAGTTTCTACTGAATCACTTTCACTTTCAAATATATCGTAAGTTGAATCATTGTAAATCAGGAGCCATCTTATTTGAAAGTTAAATCACAGTCACCCGTATACACACAAAAAAAGGCCTTCATGTAGGGCCATCTATGTATCTCTAAACAACATAGCATGACATATCAACGGCAAAAAATGGTGGTGAAGGGGACAATTGCGTTGCGTCAGTACTCTGAGCAGTAACATACATGGCCTTACTCACCTAGCAGAACTCCAGAGCTAGCTGAGGGCAAGGAATTTTGCAAATGTTTGCTGAACAGCTTAAGCACTATTATTTTTAACTTAGCGTGCATATCTGTTTTCTCAAGATATGTTAATTTATTTTATTGACTTATTACAAAACCAAATAATTTCCTCTTATTTAAGTGGCAGGTAAATAGAATTCTTTTTAATTTAAATCAAATGGCTTTTTTAGGGAAAATATACTAAAAATTCTGAAACTTGTATTGCTTATGAATCTTTTATTGGAATCCTTATCAAGTTGTATTTTTCAAGTTTTTCCTAAATAATCTTCAATGAATTGAAAATATTTTTTGGATTTTATTCAAGGCTGTTAACACACAATTTCACTTTGTTAAATATAGTGCTAAACGTTCAACCAAAAACGTTGTGTCTGTCTTTTTTTTTTTTTCCACTACCACATCCTCCATCTACTGACTGGATTCTCTCCCCAACTAGCACATATATACCATTGTCTATCTTTAGGATAAGTAAGGGTCATCTTTTGTCTTTATTCTATTCCTCGTATGCTTCTGAACTTGTTGAATTTTAATATAGTCACACCATAAGCATCACATATTTGATTCCCCTTTCAATAGTAAACAGTGCACAACCAGAGCATACCTTCAAAGCTATCAATAGACTTACTCTGATATATTATTTTTGTATTTTTGTAAATTAAAATAAATTAAATTATAGAACAAGAGTTTCAGGTGGTAGGTGTTGTAAGTTTTACCCAAACTGACTTTTGTCAAACTCGTTTTTGTCATCATATATGTCAAGTAGTAGTTTTTCTCAGGTTTATTTTTAGAATATCCTTGTATAATGAATATTTACACTGATATCTAGTATAAAAATCTTGCAATTTATTTTAGAAACATTAAGATATTGAAAACCAATCTCTTTCTTTAATTCATTAAAGACATTTTTGGCTTGTTTCCAGTACTTTCTTACTGGTTAAAAAATGATTTGAAGAAGTAGTCTGAATTTCATTATTATATGGCACTTTCCCTTTGATGAATACAAAGACGATATTCTATATTAGCTATCTGAGAAGAATTTATTTTTTTTAATTTTATTTATTTGTAAGAGAGAGAGTGAGAGAGAGCACAAGCAGGGGGAGCAGCAGGGTGAGGGAGAAGCAAACTCCCGGCTAAGCAGGGAATCTGTTGCAGAACTGAGTCCCAGGACCCTAAGATCATGACCTGAGCTAAAGGCTCAGGCGTTTAACTGACTGAGCCACCCAGGTGTCCCAATCTGAGAAGAGTTCTGTATGTTATTCCTATTCATATGAAGTTTAAAGTCTAGGTAATTAACTTAATATTTTAGTAGCTATTACATAGATAGCACTATGTTCCAGGCAGAGAGTAAGAAAACAAATATTAAATCAACCATATTCTATGCATTCTAAATGAAATAATAATTAATCAATCATAATAAATCCTTCTATTTATGGAATATCAACTTATAAGCTTTCCTCCATATGAACAATGCCAAATACCAGAATAAAGGGTCATCTAATACAAATAAAGGATAGAATTAAAGAATTCTGGTAAGCCATTTAATTTTGAAAAATGGTGCTATATTGTTGCTGAGTTGTGGTTTTCAGTTACATAATATCTGATAAGTGTAGAAGTAACATGAGTGTTACATGAGATGAGAAATGGTATATAATTAAAGATTTTTTAAAAGTACAGATAAATACAAATTTGTAAACATAGCATTATGGAGGAATAAAAATAAATGATAGCTACACACTCTAAAGTGAATAAATCTTGGAAAGTTAATAGAGAAGTAAAGCATGGACAGTGCAAAAAGTATGGTACATTTTTATGCAGTTCAAACAAATTCTGTGAAACCGTAGATGGACTTAAAGATACTATTATGTATCAAATATTGTAAAAATTATGCAAGGAAATAGCAAACATATAATAACCAAAGCATACAAACTTGGGTAGATACAATAGGTGTGATCATGTTCTACTTCATAAAGAGATGAGTTAATAGATAAATAGAAGTAACTAGACTTTTTAGAAGTTAATAACTTTGCCTGTTATTTCTTAGTAATATAAAATATATGGTTTTCTAACAAAAACGTTTATCTTAAAAATATTTAAAAATAAACTTCAGGCTACTCATAAGGTTCTATTTACTTTTCCACTGAAGGAAAAGCTGGTTGTTGTAGTTGTAGTTGTTTGTTTGTTTTAGTCTCCTCCTAGTTTGTATTATTATAATGTGGAATGAGGAATGTTAGATTGAAAAGTGAATTATTTTATAGACAAAAATCATTACTTGATTCACCTCCTGGTACAGTAGATGGAACTCCTGAAAACATGCCCTTTTGCCTTACAGAAGAGTAACAGTTATGCTTACTTCTGAAACATGCTTGGTGGTGGCCCTAAATAGTGACACCATAGTAAACATTTTGAATATTTGCAATTAATTTTTATAGTCATAGGGCTCCAAAAGGCACTGCTGGTATCTTAGCAGGTATTTCAATAAAGCGAAAAGTTGCCTGACTGTTTAAAAATATTAACAAGGCACAAAACATGGCAGAAGTATTCTCCTCAGATATTATTTTTTTCCATATGCTCCTGATTCCAGACATGACAATTTATTTTTTAAATTTTTTTATAAGAGATTTTATTTATTTATTTGACAGAGATCAGAAGTTTGCAGGGTCAGGCAGAGAGAGAGGGGGAAGCAGGATCCCTGATGAGCTCAGAGCCCGATGTGGGACTGGATCCAAGGATCCTGGGATCATGACCTGAGCCGAAGGCAGAGGCTTTAACTCACTGAGCCACCCAGGTGCCCCCATGACAAGTTAATTTTTTTTAAAGATTTTATTTATTTATTTGACAGAGAGAGATTACAAGTAGGCAGAGAGGCAGATAAAGATAGAGAGGAGGTAGCAGGCTCTCCGTTGAGCAGAGAGCCCGAAGTGGGGCTCCATCCCAGGACCCTGAGATCATGACCTGAGCTGAAGGCAGCGGCTTAACCCACTGAGCACCCAGGAGCCCGACAAGTTATTTTTGATAGATATATATACAATGTATTTTCCAGTTATAAGAAAAATGGTTCTGCTATTTTTAAGCTTTTTAAAAATTACATAATTTTTTTAAATTAAAATTTTATTTTTTAATGTTTTACTATTCTTTTTTTTTTTTTAAAGATTTTATTTATTTATTTGACAGACAGAGATCACAAGTAGGCAGAGTGGCTGGCAGAGAGATAGAGAGAGAGAGAGAAGCAGGCTTCCTGCTGAGCAGAGAGCCCGATGCAGGGCTCGATCTCAGGACCCTGAGATCATGACCCCAGCCTAAGGCAGCAGCCCAAAACACTAAGCCACCCAGGCGCCCCAATGTTTTACTTTTCAATATACTCCTTAGAATATAAAACCTAATCCATTTTGTAAGAAGTTTACCATTTAAAAAATGGTAATTTTCTCATTGTGTCTTCCCCTCTCATTGCTTTATTTTGAATAAAACATTTCACTATAAACATAACGGAAGCTTTCCTTTTGATGGTCCCTCTGTTGGTCATATTGTATATGAGCCATGACAATTAGTTTTACAAAATTTATTCATGTTTGTTGATATGTTTTATCATAACTAATTTTCCCTCCCTAATCTAGATTCCCCAGCTTTCAGACAGGTGGACACTTCAATAAACCATACCCAAGGGATGTATCAAGTACTTCTTAGACATTCTCTCAGATCCTTGAGGTCTCATTTTGCCTAGGGATTTGCAATAGGTTCTGCCAGAGGCACCACTGTGACAACTGATGTCCATGGTCTATCTCCTTCTAAGCTCAAGAGATCACTGGTTTCCAAGTTTATCTATACAATTAATGCATTCCAGCAAGTTCTTTTTTTTTTAATATTAACAAACTCATTTTAAAGTTTATATGGAGAGGCAAAGACTCACAATATTCAACATAGTGTTGAAGGAGAACAAAGACTGAGGACTGACATCAAAGATTACCATAACGATGGGGCGCCTGGGTGGCTCAGTGGGTTAAGCCTCTGCCTTCGGCTCAGGTAATGATCCCAGGGGCTTGGGATCGAGTCCCGCATTGGGCTCTCTGCTCAGAAGGGAGCCTGCTTCTCATCATCTCTCTCTCTGTCTGTCTCTCTGCCTATCTGTGATCTCTCTCTCTGTCAAATACATAAATAAAATCATAAAAAAATATACCATAACGATAATTGTAAGCAAGATATTGTAATACCACAGAAAGACTAGATTAAAGGAACGGAATATATATTATCAATTATATTTTATATTTAATATAAAAGCAAAAGCAATACAAGAGAGCAAAATACAATCTTTTAAACAAATGGTTCTGGAGTAATGGTGAAGCTAAATGTAAAAATATAAAATAAAAATAAAATAAAATAATAAAATAAAATAAATCCAGGCAGATATACACTCTTCACAAAAATTAACTCAGATTGGATTATAAACCTAAACATGAAAAATGTAGAAGGTAATATAGAAGAAAATTTAAATGACCTTGGTTTTGGAAATAACTTTAGCTACAAAAGCACAAGCACTGAATTTAAAAATGTCTACTCTGTGATACACAATGCCAAGAGAATGAAAAGGCAAAGCACAGACTATGAGAAAAAATTTGCAAAATACACATCTGGCAAAGGACTGTTAATCAAAAATACACAAAGACCCCTTAAAACTCAACAATGGGGGAAAAACCTGATTAAAAATGAGCCAAAGACCTTAGCCGATACCTCACAAAAGAATATATTACAGATGGCAAATAAGCATATAAAAAGATGCTTCACATCATATGTCATCCAGAAAATGCAAATTAAAACAAAAAAGAGACACCAGTACATACCCAGAATCCAGAACACTGACAACAGAACACGAAATGTTGGTGAGGATGTGGAGCAACAAGAATGTTCTTCCATGTCTATTGAGAATAAAGAATGGAAAACAACTTGGCAGTTTCTTACAAAACTAAACATATTCTTGCCAGATGATTCAGCAGTGGCAGTTCTTGGTATTTATCCAAAGAAGATGAAATCTATACCCACAAAGATGTCTATAGTAGTTTATTCATAACTGACAAAAGATTGGAAGCAACCAAGATATCCTTCCATAGGTGAAAGGTCAAATAAAGTGTAGTACATGCAAACAATGGAATATTATTTAATGCTAGAGAAATGAATTACCACGCCATGAAAAGATATGGATATAAATATTTAATAAATATTTGATTTTAGGCTTCTACCAGTCTATCAATAGTATTAGTATATTTTAACAGTGAATGCTCAGCATTCACGAATTTACCTAATAAAATGTTTTGGGTTCAATATTTTAAATACTTCAACCTCTATGATTATATTCCTAATAATTTTGAATTGGGGTAAATAAACCTTAATTTTTTGTAACTTGTTTCTTATTGCAAAAGAGCTCAATGAAATTTTAGAAAATAAAAATTTACAAAAAACAGTTTAGTTTACTATTGCCAAATAATTTAAAACTTTACCTTATATTCAAATACATATATTTTCTAAATTGATTTATATGCTACTAAAACCAAAAACTTTTAGTTATATTAGATTTCATATCATGCAATCAATGCCAGAAAGCCATCTGGCGATGACTTGTCTTAAATAGAGTTAAGATGGGTGTTATTACAATGCAAGATGGAAACAAAGATAGTATAACAATTGAGTGTTACATAACTTTTCTGTTTTGATCAAGTTACTAATCTACAAAAGGCTTTTATCGGTGACAGACTTGGGAATTTAACAAAACTTTTAAACTAGCATGTGCGACTCATTCCTAGAAAACAACACAATCAATAACACTTTAGTTAGATGAAATCATGACTATTTCTCCATTTGAATAAAAAAGGTAGCAACCCCAATAAGTTTATTGAACAGGAAAAGTTGAAATGCTGTAATGCTCCTAAGGAATTAAATGATCCAGTCATGAATTACAAAAAAAGGATATAAATTACCAAAGTGTTTGTATAATTGGAATGTAAAACTGCCCATTATCCTTCAATAGTGTAGGCTTGTACAAGAACTCTATAAAAGAACTCCACTTCTAAACCGTGGAAAATATGTTCCCTTTCCCCCTATATACAACTATTAAGCCATTCATTTAGCTTTTAAAATATCCACTTAATACAGGCTTTTTACTCATTTGAACAGGCAGCAGGGCTCTATTCTTATTGCTTACATCTGAAGGATAGACGTCTAGCGTAAGAGGTAAAGCCCATAAAGGAGCCCAATAATAACAACAAAATACAGTTTAGTGAGCCCTTACAATCTGCCAGCTACCTTTCTGAGAATACTTCAATTAATAAAACATATAAAATACCTGACCACAAAGAGCTTACATTCTTTTGAAATACAATAGTGAAATAAGCCAATAATAGAGGGGCACCTCGGTGGCTCAGTCCATTGAGTGACTGCCTTTGGCTTGGGTCATGATCTCAGGGTCCTGGGATGTAACTCCCCAGCAGGCTTTCTAGGCAGTGGGGTGTTTTCTTCTTCCTCTGCGCCCCCTCCCAGTTCTCTCTCTCTCTGTCTCCAATAAGAAAATAAACCAGTAATAGAATAATGATTGATGGTTGATGGTGATAAGTGTTATAAAGAAATACAAGAAAGGTAAAAGCCATTGTAGAATGCTGGGAGGAAAGTTAATTTTATTTTGTGTTGGGTGGTTATATCTCATTTATGAGATGTTATTTGCACAAATACCCAGGAAGTGAAGGAGGGTGTTATACACATATTAAAGGAAAAGGTTGCTCTAGGCAGAGCAAGTAAGTATATAGACTTTGTGTGAACAGCTGGTCTGTTACTTTTGAGGAAATGCAAGGAGGCCAATGAGGAGTTCCTAGTGGTGGAGAGAGGTAAGAACGTATTGATGCGTGACCTTCTAGTACATTGAAACGCCTTCAGTTTTTATTTAATATGAAAGGGGAAGATACCAAAAGACTTTCGACAGCAGAATAAAATCATCTGACTTGATTTTTAGGTTAAGTTGCTGTACCAAAATAAATTTGCAGGGAGAATGGAGTGCCGTATGTGTGGAAGTGGGGTTATCAATCAAGTCAATAATTCAGGAACATATGATGGTGTTTTTAGCATGCTGGGTGGTAATAGAAGTGGTGAGGTATGGTTTTTATTTTGTATATATTTTGATGGTGAATATTCTGGTGAACAGGATGGAGTATGGGCAGGACAGACAATATCAACATTTATTTTACCTGCACAAACAGAAGGGTGGAGTCTTCATTTCCTGATATGGAGAGAACTCTGAGTTCAAATGTTCTTTCTGATTAAATGGCATAGTGATGATGAGGATTTAGTCAGACAGTGAAAGAGAGCAGTAAGCATAGTGTTAAGCGGTAAGACATTATAATACATTTAAACATCAAAAAAACGTTGTGTTGGATCATCGGTTTATGTGAGTAAATAAATAAATAATGCTTCCTGGGGTTCTGATAGAGGTAAAGAAGACTACTATATGATCCAAAGGGGCACGTGCACCAAATGTTTTTTAGCAGCAATATCCACAAGAGCCAAACTATGCAAAGAACCTAGATGTCCATCAACAAATGAATGGTATATATATATATATAATGGAATGCTATGCAGCCATCAAAAGAAATGAAATCTTGCCCTTTGCAATGACATGGATGGAACTAGAGGGTATTATGCTTAACAAAATAAGTCAACCAGAGAAAGACACTATCATATGTTCTCCCTGATATGAGGAAATGGAGGTGCAATATGGGGGACAGGAAAAGAGTAAATGAAACAATTTGGGATCGGGAGGGAGACAAACCATAAGAGACTCTTAATCTCACAAAACAAACTGAGTGGCCTGGGGGGTGGGGAGGGTAGGGAGAGGGTGGTGGGTTTATGAACATTGGGGAGGGTATGTGCTGTGGTGAGTGCTGTGAAGTGTGTAAACCTGGCGATTCACAGACCTGTACCCCTGGGGCTAATAATACATTATATGTTAATTAAAAAGAAGAAGAAGAAGAAGAAGACTACTATAAATCAAATGCTATGTTTTTCAGCAAAGAGTGTGTAATCAGGCATATTTTATTAAAGTAACCATGTAAAATGATGGTCGAAAATTGGAATAACAGAAAACATAAATATCAGAGATTTTAAAAAGAGATATGGGACAGTGTAGAGAATATAGTCAATGATATTATAATAGTGTTATATGGTGACAGATGGTGGCTATATTTGTAGGGATCATAGAATAATGTATGGAGATATTGAAAACCTGAAACAAATGTAACACTGAATATCAACTATACTCAAATAAAAAAATAGTAAAAATAAAACATTTTAATTTAAAACGATAAAATAAGGGACAAGAATTTGAAAAGTGAATTTCAAAAAGAGTAAAGATGAGGCTAAGACATACTCTGAACCTTGAGGAAAACACCATTTTAAAAATTCTTCCCATTTTGAGAAAACTCAAATGAATCAATACCATAAAAGAACCCATTTTAACTGAGAGATGGAAAGAATGCTCAAGAAATAATTTTATGACAGGATAACTCTTCCCTATGAAACAGCATACAGAAACCAGGGGAAACACCTGGAAGCAAAATAAACTATACTGAAAATAAGAATTAGGAAAAAGATAAATGATGAAAGATAAGAAAATTAGACCTGCGACAGAGACCTAGTGAAGAGAACTTTTAGCTTGTGGTTTAATGTTTTTGAGGATAATCTAGAGTTCATAACTGCCTTGAGACTGGCTGGTTGTAGGCAGTTTAGGCAGACCCCTAAGACAGGCCTACTTTGGGCAGGTGGTGTTGGAGGAGGCCATTGGGCTGGACAAAGAGAAATCCAACCATTTGACTAAAGTGTCTGTGAAGATGTTGAAGTCAGATGCAACAGAGAAAGGCCTTCAAACCTAATCTCAGAAATGGAGATGATGAAGATGATTGGACAGCACAAGGACACCATCAACCTGCTGGGTTCTGCACACAGGACGGTCCTTCGTACACTCTCATGGAATATGCCTCCAAAGACAACATACAGGAGTACCTGCAGGCCCAGAGGCCTCCTGACCTGGAGTACTGCTACAATATCAGCCACAATGCAGCAGAGAAACTCTCCTTCAAGGACCTGGTATCCTGTGCCTATCAGGTAGCCTGAGGCATGGAGTACCTTGCCTCCAAGAAGTGCATACACCAAGACCTGACCACCAGGGAAATGCTGGTGACAAAGGACAGCATGATGAAGATCTCAGACTTCAGCCTTGCCAGAGATATCACCACATGTTACTATAAAAAGACAACCAACAGTGGACTGCCTGTGAAGTGGATGGTCCCTAAGGCCATGTTTGACCAGATCTACATCCACCAGAGTGACTTCTGGTCTTTTGGGGTGATCCTGTGCAAATTTTCACTCTGGAGCCTCCCATATCCTGGAGTGCCTGTGGAGGTGGTTTTCAAGCTGCTGAAGGAGTCATTTGATGGATAAGCCAATAAGTGCACCAGGGAGTTATACACAATAATGAGGGGTGGCTGGCATGTGGTTCCTTCAAGCTGCTGGTAGAAGACCTGGATCATACTGTGGCCTTGACCTCCAACCAGGAGCACCCGGACCTGTCCTTGGCCCTGGAACAATACTGTCTATGCTTTCCCAACACCCAAAGCTCCACCTGCTCCTCAGAGAAGAATTCCAACTTCTCTCATGAGCCGTTGCTCAGGGAGGCTTATCTGCCCTGACACCCAGCCCAGCTTGCCAATGGTGGATTCAAATGACTAGTATCCCTATTACTCCTGTCCAGATTCCATCATAAGATGTAACCCTTACCCGCCACCCTCCCTGCAAGACTCACTGCCTTCTCCTTTGTCCCTTTCCTACGGGCAGGAGCCAGCTGCCTACCTGAGGCCTTCACCCCTTGAAGTTCACCTCTCTTCCCCTTCCTCTTCCTCCTCCTTACAACCTGCTCATGAAAGAAAGGCACAGAGAGGCAGGTACTTGCTCGTGGCTACTTCCTTCCCTCCCATATGTTGGACCAAGACCCCTCCCTGGCATCTGGTACTGCCTGGACATCGAGGGAGTGGGAGATGACACATGCCAGTGAAAGCTGTCAGAGCTTTCCTGTTTTGGTTTTGTCTGCTTAGCATAACATGTAAGACTGAGTTATGGTGGCAGGGACCTAGTCCTTGGGGCTATAGCACTAGTGAGGGGAGGTCAACTGCTCTGGGCCTTGGCTAAGAGCAACCCCTGCTCCAGAGATATGGTGCCAAGGGCTTATTAATTTTGATACTAATTTGCTTTGCTGACCAAATACCTGGTATCAAAAGATGGGAAGGCAAAGACTGGAAGCAGTGCTGTGACCATCGGGTCCAGCCCCAAACTATGAAGAAAACACAAAGTGTATAAATCTGAGTAAGTATATATTTACACACCTTTTTAAATAGGTTGTTGTCAAAGATTTAATCAATGGGTAATATGCTCCTCGTGGCTGGGAAGCATCAGTTGCCATATATTAAAAACAAAGAAAAGAGGTGTCTGGGTGGCTTCCTCCATAAGTGTCCCTTCTTTTCAGGTCATGATCCCAGGGTCCTGGGGTGGAGCCCCACATCAGGCTCTCTGCTCAGTGGGAAACCTGCTTCTCCTTTTCCCTCTGCCCTGCTTATAGTTCCTCTTCCTGTCTCTCTGTCTGTCAAATAAATAAAATATTAAAAAAAACAAACAAACAAACAAAATGTTTTTAAAAGGTCTTTTTTTTTTTAATTTTCTAGGGGTGCCTGGATGACTCAGTTGTTTAAGCAGATGTTTGCCTTTGGCTGAGGTCATGATTCCAGTGTACAGGGATCCAGCCCTGCATGGGACTACTTGCACCCCAAGGAGCTTGCTTCTTCCTCTCCCTCTGCACGTGATTTACCCCGCTTGTGCGCTTCCTCTCTCTCTCTCTCTCTCTCTCTCTGTCAATAAACAAAATAAAATCTTTTACTAAATACATAAATAAATAAATAAAGTTCTAAACCTACTTTCAGTTTAGGTCCCTTAACAAAAATTGCTACTGATTCATTAAAAAAAAAAAAAAAGAAAAGATAATTTAGAAAGATGCTTCCAGAGCTAAAAAGCTGTTTATTTTTTTCAGGATTAAATATAGAAGTGCTTTATAAAGTAAAGGAAAAAATATGCTATATTAACACTAATCACAGTATAACTTTGGTGGTTATATCAAGATAAGGAAAAGTGATTTTAAAGCAAATTTCATTATCAGACATAAAGATCAAGTCAAAATTACAGAAGAGTAAAAGGATGAATTCATCAGGGAGTATAATAATTCTTGACTTTTAATACTTAATAACAGATTTGGGGATATATAGGGAAAAACTAAGAACAAAAATCATAACTTCTACCTTAGAAGAGAAATGGAAAAAAATTTCAACACCTTTATTTTAAGATTATATAGACAAATGGTCATCAATTGCTAAGATATGTAAGACTTGAACAAAATTATCAACTAACTAGATATGATTGATATTACAGAACACTCCCAACAACCGCAGACTACATATATCTTAAGCCATGATTTTCTTTGCAAAGGTCAACATTGATAATGTTCTAGTCATACCTCCGTGTACCAGGAAAGAAGTAGCATATTTCTTGAAAGACACAGCTATCAAAGCTCCATTGAGAAACTGTAAAGATGGAGAAGGGATTTGCAAATTATATATCTGATAATGGACATCTACTCTGATTATTAAAAAATGAATAAAAATAAAAAAACTTACTAATAACCAAACAGAGTATCCAATTTTACATGTGAAGAATAGTATTGAAGAGACATGTCACCAAAAGGATATGGATGGCTTATAAGCACATGACAAATTTCTCAACATTTAGACATTAAAGAAATACAAATTAAAATCATAATGAGACATGCTTACATATCTATTAGATTGGCTAAAATTATAAAGGCTAATTGTACTTCGTCTGAGCTAGATTGAGAAGCAACAAAAAATCTAAACTTTTGTTGGCATATATCATGATACCACCACATTGGAAAATAGTTCGGAAATTTTTTTAAATGCAAAATATGTTGCAGTTACACGAATAGCCATTTTACTTCTAGGCATTTAACCAAGAGAAACAAACCCTATGTTCGTACAAGGACTTGTATATGAATTTCATAGCAGCTTTATATTTAAGAATTGAAAACAGTGGAAATGTTCATCAATGTCCATCAATAGAGCAAAGACAAATTATGATGTATTCATTAAAGAGATTACTATTCAACATCAAAATGAACTATTTACAACTGGAGATTCTCAAAGTAATGGTGCTGAGAAAAGAAAAGCCAGGCAATGAATAGTATATACTGTGTGATTCCATGACTATAAAAAATCTAGAAAATACAAATTTATATATAGTCACAGTCATCAAATATATTGGTGTGATTTTAGTGCCTTCTTCTGTGCTCCCATAGCTTCCTACACTTGGATCTCCGAGCATTTGTTACACCATGTGAAAATATGAACTCTTTTTCTTTATTCTGTCTTACTAGAATAAGAATCCTTGAAATTTTATGGACATTTGAACTCTCAGTTATTAGCAGAAATTCTATCACACAGTAAGTTTCCAAATATAAAAGCCAGAGTTTTACAATGACTTCTAAGCTTTTACATGATCTAGCCACTCATTTAACCTCTGTGACCTCTTTCCCTGCTACTTTTCAGTCACTCACAGTGGCCTCCTTGCTATTCCTCAGATATGCCAGGCACGATCCAACCTTATGGCCTTCAAGATAGCCAATTCCTTTGTCTGGAGTGACCTTATTGCTGATAGTTCTGGGCAAATTCATCACCTTTCCATACCTTTGTTCAATTGTCAGCTTCATTGTAACTACCCTGATCTTCCTATTAAAAATTTTAACTCCCTGATCTAATTTTTCTTTTTCCCCACTGTACTCATCATTTTTGAATGCACTATGCAATTTTTATTAAGGTTTATAGCTTTTAATTGTCTCACCCATTAAAATAAACGTTCTACAAAGCCAAGTATTTCATTTACCAGTGTAGTCTGAAGTAATAACTGCCATATAATAGGTTCAATACAAAATTTACTTTCAAAATATTTTATAGCATATAATGGACAAAATAAGACAAAAAAAAAGACAAAAGCCTTAAAGAAACAATCATATAAATAACCATTTAAAACCTACTTAAAAATTGCATAATACCACACTCCTTGATCCTCTCTCAATGCTCTAAAATAACCCTTCCAAAGAAATACATTTTTAAAATAACAGATTTTTTGGCAAATAATTTAATAAAATAAAAGTTTCATTCATCTATGTAGATCATAATAAATGTTTTTAATAAGCATGAAATTATAACTCTGAAGTGTGCTAAAATGAAACCACCTGCTAAGGGTGAGAGAACAAAAATAAACATCATTTTTCCAAATAAGAGGAATTTATTACCTTTGAATCAAAGCATGTGGATTTGTTCAAATTGGCAATAAAGGAATATGGAAACACAAACCATAGAAAGTCATATTTTAGATTTCTAAAAGACTTCAAAGTGAAGAGTATACATTTATTAAATGCTACATAATGCTACATAATGACAAGATGACAGGTTGTGACAAATATCATTTTAAAAGCTCTACTCATAATGGAATGAAAGGTGTCATTTCCCTATAATTTTATATATGTCATTAATTTACTATATCTGGATACAACACATTACCAAACAGATGTTCATCAGAGACTAAATCATTTTTAATGGAACATAATAATTTGAACCTACATTTATTAATCATTTTTTTCGATCTAACATTTATAGTGTCACTAAACATTTTATCAGTTGTCGACAAAATTAAAAAAAAATAGGATAAAAAGTCGTGTTTCGAAAAGTAGATTTTCTTTGAAATTTGCGTTTAAATGAAAATATTTGCTGATATTTTTAAAACTTTAGATGTAATTTTATATATATCTGACCTATCAGATGATATAAAATTTTTGGAGAAAATATGACTTATTTTTTTGATCTTGGTTGAAGGTATTAATAAAGAGCAACTGTTTGTATTATTTGTATTTTGATATCTTAGTTAATAAACACGAATAACTGGTATAAAATATGTTTTGTAAAAAATTTTATTTATTTACTTGACAGAGATCACAGGAAGGCAGAGAGGCAGGCAGAGAGAGAGGAATGGAAGCAGGCTCCCTGCTGAGAAGAGAGCCCACTGTGGGACTCAATCCCAGGAACCTGGAATCATAACCTGAGCCAAAGGCAGAGATTTTAACCCATTGAGCCACCCAGGTGCCCTAAAATAGGTTTTTTTTTTTTTTATATATAGAAATATAGTTCTTGCCAAAATATGGAACTAGCTGGAACTGAATGCCTCCTTCAAAGTCAGCTCTGGAGAAATTATGCAAGTGTAATAGGGAACTATTTTAGATATTAACCAAAAACAAAGAAATGATGATAAATTCCTTAAAAGACTCAAGTTGCTCTTGACTGGTATATTTCAAGCTCTATTCCTGGTTTGAGGACAGGTTTTAACAGGCCTGTCACTGTAGAAATCAGCTGGATGTTTAGAGGCGATCAGAACTGTACAAAAACCTTGAAGGGGTAAAGACGTGAAAATTCTTTAGAGAGATTAGCTCCCTAAGGCATTATTCATCCACACATTTTCCTCAAAACAAGACTGATGGATGAGGGGCACCTGAAGGGCTTTCTCATCACGTGGGTGGTGGGTTAAGCCTCTGCAGAAATCAGAAATCCTTCCCCATGGCAAGAAATCTTGGGGTTGGCATTCTGTGTAGTTGATAGCAGTGTGGCCCTTTGACCCCGCCATGCTTGAGGGCCGCGTTGGTCACAAATATGCATTGTGACCCTCAGCGTGAGCCCAGTCCCCAAGTAAGGTCTCACAGTGCTGGACCAAGAGACGGCACATTGGGCTTGCCATGCCCCTAGGCCCCAATTTTTAACCATAGTTGGTGTTGTCCATTCGCCCCTCCCCTGTGCTCTGCTTTAGAATGAGGTAACCAAACTGAAAGGACTCCTCCCATCCCACAGATTGACCCCCAAATTGGGATCGGGCCCAATCCACAGAGAGGAAGACTCATCCATGGCCCATTAGGCCTCCCCGACAGTCCAAGCTCATCGTTGACACAAAATCCAGAGACAAAAGCCTGAATAAGCGCCTCACACTCGCTCTTTCTTCATATCCCAAAGAGTTCCCCTCACGGTCTGTAGATCGGGACTGCCATACCTACGTCCCCAAGACAAGCCGAGTGTGTGTTTTCAGACTTCTATCCCCACATTCCTGGCTTCCATACCCTCCAGCCTGGCGACCCTGGAGCCACACATCAGGTCTGTGCCTGCCCACTCCACTGGAATTCTGCCCATTCACTTGACCACACGCCTCCAAATTAGGAGAAACCTCCACAGTCCCTGAAGCCATCCCAATTGTGTAGGCCGCCCGCGACAAACAAGGGCGTCTGACAACAGCTGAGCATCTACCTCCACTCATACCGTAGTTGGATGTCACCAGGGTAGTAGATTGAACCTCACAGGTCCCTAAGCCGTGATCGGATCCATTGCTTTGGTTTCCAGGCATCTCTCCTCAGAGGCATGTTTTTTCAAATACCAGCATGCGGGGGTTTCCGGAGGCAAATCTTGTCTCGACATGGGAAAATAGCAGGCTGGAACTGTGTCAAAACTTCCGGTTAGGAGAATCCTTCAGGGCCCGGTGCCACCACCCCTTTCCAAGGTCTCCATGGACCCAAACCCACATTAGGATCCATCCGCAGGAGAGTCCATTTCAACTCTGGCTTCTCGGTTGCTCCCCCAGAGCCAGCAGATAGAACCTGTCTTGTCGCTAGGAGACAATTGAGATGGGAGGCGGGTTGCCCAGGGCTCCGCCCTTAGAACCCTGCTCTGGCGTCCTTCCATATGGAACGTCCTGGACCCATCCAAAAGGTCTCAAATGTCCCGCAGAAGGAATCCTTGCGTTTTGGAGCCTCTCACAACTCCCAACGTGGGAAAACCGTGATGGCTTTCTGAAGCCCCCACCCCCTTTCTGAAGGGGGAAATCATGGACAGGAACTCCAACCTGAGCCAACGTCTGATCCTCGCCCTGAATTCAGATGCACGACATCTCGATTCAGCTCTGCAGAGTGTCCCGGCCTTGCCCTCGCCCTTAAACCTATGTGAAACTTCTGTTCTCCAATGTCCGTCCTCACACTCCTGGCCCCCAAGACCTCACGTTTGGCAATTCTGGACCCACAAGGCAGCACTCTGCCTGCCCTCCAGAAAAAAAAAAAAACACAAAATGTTGCCCTATGGGGCTTCCCAGACAACCCAAATGAGGATGGACCTACACAGCAGCCTTCTGTACACAAATTATATCGACAAATCTGGGCACTAATACACTGTCTGACACAGCCTGAGCCCGGACTTCCTGACCAACACCCAGACAGCTGACCGCACACTGAGCACAACAGACCCGCCATGGCCTTAGCTCGTCCTCTATTCCCAACCTAGCTTCTCAGGCTTCAGAACATAGACCTTAACTCCACACCCCGCCAAGGGCTGAATGTGAGGCAGAAATCGGAACTCCTCCTTCCCTATGGCAAGAACCCTTGTGGTTGGCATGTTCTCCCACTTTCAGTGCAGGAGAAACCGGCGTTCACCATGAGGCCCCGCCCATGCTTGAGTACGAAGAGGGCACAAACACGCATTGTGACCCTCAGCGTGAGTCCTGTCCTCTAGTAAGTCCTCTCAGTGGCTGGACCATTAGACGTCCTAATGGGCTTGCCATGCCCCTAGGCCCCAAGTTTTAACCAGCTTTCTGGTTGTCCAGTCGCCCCTGCCCAGGGCTCTGCTCTGGAAACTCTCTTTTGGTGGGACACCTGAGGTAAAAACAAAACAAAACCGACTCCTCCCATCTCAAAGAATAACCCCAAACTCTTGGGATCGGGCCAAATGCCCAGAGAGGAAGACTCGTCCATGGCCCATGAGGCCACCCGGACATTCCTCGGCCATCAGTGACACAATATCCAGAGACAACATCTTGAGCAAGCGTCTCTCACTCGCCCCCTTCTTCATATCCTGAAGAGTTCTCCTCACGGTCTGGAGATCAGTCCTGCAATACCTACGACCCGAAACCGAAGCTGAGTTTGTGTTTTCAGACAACTGTCCCCACAGCCCTGGCCCACAAAACCTACAGGCACAGGTTCTTGGTGCCAAACCTGAGGACTGTGCCTGGGAATTCTGCCCATTCCATTGGCCACAAACCTAGAAATAGGATGATAAACCTCCAAAGTGCCCGGGGCCATCCCAATAGTGTTGACTGCCCAGGAATAACAAGGGCGGTCTGACACCAGCTGAGCATCTACCTGCACTTAGACCCGTGGACAGATGTCCCCAGAGGTAAATTGGAATGAGCAGGCCCCTAGATCCTAATCGCATCCATTGCTTTGTTGTCCAGTCATCTCTCCTCAGAGGCCTGGATTCCCATAGCAGCATATGGCTGTTTCTTGAGGCACCCATCAGAACAAATCTCGTCTCCACGTGGGAATCTTGCACGTTGGAGCTGTGTCAAAGCCTCTGGTTAGGAGAACCCATCAGGGACCCTGTGCCACTGCTTCATTCCACGTTCTCCATGGACACAAACCCACATGAGGACCCATCCACAAGAGAGTCCATTTCAACTCAACCCTCTCAGTTTCTCCCCCAGATCCAGCAGATCTAACCTGTCTTGTCACTAGGACACAAGAGGAAGGAGAGTCGGGCTTCCCAGCCATCCATCCTTAGAACCCTACTCGGAATCGATCCGTACGCGAAGTCCTGGAGCCAACCAACAGGTCTCAATCGTCCCGCAGAAGAATCTTTACGGTTTGGAGCATCTCACAACTCCCATCGTGGGAAAAATTCCATGGCATCATAATCCACAACCTCTTCATGAAGAGGGCCATAAGGGACAGAAACTCCAACCTGAGCGTTCGTCAGATCCTCACCTGATTTCAGATGCACGAGTTCTCGATTCAGCTCTGCAGAGCGTACCTGCCATGCCCTCGCCCAGAAACCTAAGGTTGCTTGTGTTCTCCGTCTTCTGTCCTCAACTCCTGGCCCACAAGCCCTCCAGTTTGGCAATTCCAGAACAACAATGCAGCCCTCTGCCTGCCCTCCAGAAGAAAAAACATTGCCCTCTGGGGCTCACCAGAAACCCCAAAGGAGGATCAACCTTTTCGCCGCTTGACTGTACCCCAATTCTACAGGATTCCCTGGGCACTCATGCCCTTTCTGTCACAGCCTGAGCCTGGACCTCCCGACCCACACCCAGCCAGCTGGACTCACGCTGAACACATCGGACCTGCCAAAGCCTTACTTAGTTCGTCATCTCTTCCCAACTTCGATTTTCAGGCTTCAGAACCTAGACGTTTTCTCCAATCACTGCCCAGGGTTGAACATGAGGCAGAAATCAGAAATCCTTCCCCATGGCAAGAAATCTTGGGGTTGGCATTCTGTGTAGTTGATACCAGTGTGGCCCTTTGACCCCGCCATGCTTGGGGCCGCGTTGGTCACAAATACGCATTGTGACCCTCAGCGTGAGCCCAGTCCCCAAGTAAGGTCTCACAGTGCTGGACCAAGAGACGGCACATTGAGCTTGCCATGCCCCTAGGCCCCAATTTTTAACCATAGTTCGTGTTGTCCATTCGCCCCTCCCCTGTGCTCTGCTTTAGAATGAGGTAACCAAACTGAAAGGACTCCTCCCATCCCACAGATTGACCCCCAAATTGGGATCGGGCCCAATCCACAGAGAGGAAGACTCATCCATGGCCCATTAGGCCTCTCCTCGACATACCAAGCCCAACGTTGACACAAAATCCAGAGACAAAAGCCTGAATAAGCGCCTCACACTCGCTCTTTCTTCATATCCCAAAGAGTTCCCCTCACGGTCTGTAGATCGGGACTGCCATACCTACGTCCCCAAGACAAGCCGAGTGTGTGTTTTCAGACTTCTATCCCCACATTCCTGGCTTCCATACCCTCCAGCCTGGCGACCCTGGAGCCACACATCAGGTCTGTGCCTGCCCACTCCACTGGAATTCTGCCCATTCACTTGACCACACGCCTCCAAATTAGGAGAAACCTCCACAGTCCCTGAAGCCATCCCAATTGTGTAGGCCGCCCCGCGACAAACAAGGGCGTCTGACAACAGCTGAGCATCTACCTCCACTCATACCGTAGTTGGATGTCACCAGGGTAGTAGATTGAACCTCACAGGTCCCTAGGCCGTGATCGGATCCATTGCTTTGGTTTCCAGGCATCTCTCCTCAGAGGCATGTTTTCAAATACCAGCATGCGGGGGGTTTCCGGAGGCAAATCTTGTCTCGACATGGGAAAATAGCAGGCTGGAACTGTGTCAAAACTTCCGGTTAGGAGAATCCTTCAGGGCCCGGTGCCACCACCCCTTTCCAAGGTCTCCATGGACCCAAACCCACATTAGGATCCATCCGCAGGAGAGTCCATTTCAACTCTGGCTTCTCGGTTGCTCCCCCAGAGCCAGCAGATAGAACCTGTCTTGTCGCTAGGAGACAATTGAGATGCGAGGCGGGTTGCCCAGGGCTCCGCGCTTAGAACCCTGCTCTGGCGTCCTTCCATATGGAACGTCCTGGACCCATCCAAAAGGTCTCAAATGTCCCGCAGAAGGAATCCTTGCGTTTTGGAGCCTCTCACAACTCCCAACGTGGGAAAACCGTGATGGCTTTCTGAAGCCCCCACCCCCTTTCTGAAGGGGGAAATCATGGACAGGAACTCCAACCTGAGCCAACGTCTGATCCTCGCCCTGAATTCAGATGCACGACATCTCGATTCAGCTCGGCAGAGTGTGCCGGCCTTGCCCTCGCCCTTAAACCTATGTGAAACTTCTGTTCTCCAACGTCCGTCCTCACACTCCTGGCCCCCAAGACCTCACGTTTGGCAATTCTGGACCCACAAGGCAGCACTCTGCCTGCCCTCCAGAAAAAAAAAAAAACACAAAATGTTGCCCTATGGAGCTTCCCAGACACCCCAAATGAGGATGGGCCTACACGGCACCCTTCTGTACACAAATTATATCGACAAATCTGGGCACTAATACACTGTCTGACACAGCCTGAGCCCGGACTTCCTGACCAACACCCAGACAGCTGACCGCACACTGAGCACAACAGACCCGCCATGGCCTTAGCTCGTCCTCTATTCCCAACCTAGCTTCTCAGGCTTCAGAACATAGACCTTAACTCCACACCCTGCCAAGGGCTGAATGTGATGCAGAAATCGGAACTCCTCCTTCCCTATGGCAAGAAACCTTGTGGTTGGCATGTTGTCCCCCCCGTTCAGTGTAGGAGAAACCAGCGTTCACCATGAGGCCCCGCCCATGCTTGAGTACGAAGAGGGCACAAACACGCATTGTGACCCTCAGCGTGAGTCCTGTCCTCTAGTAAGTCCTCTCAGTGGCTGGACCATTAGACGTCCTAATGGGCTTGCCATGCCCCTAGCCCCAAGTTTTAACCAGCTTTCTGGTTGTCCAGTCGCCCCTCCCCAGGGCTCTGCCCTGGAAACTCTCTTTTGGTGGGACACCTGAGGTAAAAACAAAACAAAACCGACTCCTCCCATCTCAAAGAATAACCCCAAACTCTTGGGATCGGGCCAAATGCCCAGAGAGGAAGACTCGTCCATGGCCCATGAGGCCACCCGGACATTCCACGGCCATCAGTGACACAATATCCAGAGACAACATCTTGAGCAAGCGTCTCACACTCGCCCCCTTCTTCATATCCTGAAGAGTTCTCCTCACGGTCTGGAGATCAGTCCTGCAATACCTACGACCCGAAACCGAAGCTGAGTTTGTGTTTTCAGACAACTGTCCCCACAGCCCTGGCCCACAAAACCTACAGGCACAGGTTCTTGGAGCCAAACCTGAGGACTGTGCCTGGGAATTCTGCCCATTCCATTGGCCACAAACCTAGAAATAGGATGATAAACCTCCAAAGTGCCCGGGGCCATCCCAATAGTGTTGACTGCCCAGGAATAACAAGGGCGGTCTGACACCAGCTGAGCATCTACCTGCACTTAGACCCGTGGACAGATGTCCCCAGAGGTAAATTGGAATGAGCAGGCCCCTAGATCCTAATCGCATCCATTGCTTTGTTGTCCAGTCATCTCTCCTCAGAGGCCTGGATTCCAATAGCAGCATATGGCTGTTTCTTGAGGCACCCATCAGAACAAATCTCGTCTCCACGTGGGAATCTTGCACGTTGGAGCTGTGTCAAAGCCTCTGGTTAGGAGAACCCATCAGGGACCCTGTGCCACTGCTTCATTCCACGTTCTCCATGGACACAAACCCACATGAGGACCCATCCACAAGAGAGTCCATTTCAACTCAACCCTCTCAGTTTCTCCCCCAGATCCAGCAGATCTAACCTGTCTTGTCACTAGGACACAAGAGGAAGGAGAGTCGGGCTTCCCAGCCATCCATCCTTAGAACCCTACTCGGAATCGATCCGTACGCGAAGTCCTGGAGCCAACCAACAGGTCTCAATCGTCCCGCAGAATCTTTACGGTTTGTTTGGAGCATCTCACAACTCCCATCGTGGGAAAAATTCCATGGCCTCGTGATCCACCACCTCTTCATGAAGAGGGCCATAAGGGACAGAAACTCCAACCTGAGCGTTCGTCAGATCCTCACCTGATTTCAGATGCACGAGTTCTCGATTCAGCTCTGCAGAGCGTACCTGCCATGCCCTCGCCCAGAAACCTAAGGTTGCTTGTGTTCTCCGTCTTCTGTCCTCAACTCCTGGCCCACAAGCCCTCCAGTTTGGCAATTCCAGAACAACAATGCAGCCCTCTGCCTGCCCTCCAGAAGAAAAAAACATTGCCCTCTGGGGCTCACCAGAAACCCCAAAGGAGGATCAACCTTTTCGCCGCTTGACTGTACCCCAATTCTACAGGATTCCCTGGGCACTCATGCCCTTTCTGTCACAGCCTGAGCCTGGACCTCCCGACCCACACCCAGCCAGCTGGACTCACGCTGAACACATCGGACCTGCCAAAGCCTTACTTAGGTCGTCATCTCTTCCCAACTTCGGTTTTCAGGCTTCAGAACCTAGACGTTTTCTCCAATCACTGCCCAGGGTTGAACATGAGGCAGAAATCAGAAATCCTTCCCCATGGCAAAAATCTTGGGTTGGCATTCTGTGTAGTTGATAGCAGTGTGGCCCTTTGACCCCGCCATGCTTGAGGGCCGCGTTGGTCACAAATACGCATTGTGACCCTCAGCGTGAGCCCAGTCCCCAAGTAAGGTCTCACAGTGCTGGACCAAGAGACGGCACATTGGGCTTGCCATGCCCCTAGGCCCCAATTTTTAACCATAGTTGGTGTTGTCCATTCGCCCCTCCCCTGTGCTCTGCTTTAGAATGAGGTAACCAAACTGAAAGGACTCCTCCCATCCCACAGATTGACCCCCAAATTGGGATCGGGCCCAATCCACAGAGAGGAAGACTCATCCATGGCCCATTAGGCCTCCCCGACATTCCAAGCCCACCGTTGACACAAAATCCAGAGACAAAAGCCTGAATAAGCACCTCACACTCGCTCTTTCTTCATATCCCAAAGAGTTCCCCTCACGGTCTGTAGATCGGGACTGCCATACCTACGTCCCCAAGACAAGCCGAGTGTGTGTTTTCAGACTTCTATCCCCACATTCCTGGCTTCCATACCCTCCAGCCTGGCGACCCTGGAGCCACACATCAGGTCTGTGCCTGCCCACTCCACTGGAATTCTGCCCATTCACTTGACCACACGCCTCCAAATTAGGAGAAACCTCCACAGTCCCTGAAGCCATCCCAATTGTGTAGGCCGCCCGCGACAAACAAGGGCGTCTGACAACAGCTGAGCATCTACCTCCACTCATACCGTAGTTGGATGTCACCAGGGTAGTAGATTGAACCTCACAGGTCCCTAGGCCGTGATCGGATCCATTGCTTTGGTTTCCAGGCATCTCTGCTCAGAGGCATGTTTTCAAATACCAGCATGCGGGGGTTTCCGGAGGCAAATCTTGTCTCGACATGGGAAAATAGCAGGCTGGAACTGTGTCAAAACTTCCGGTTAGGAGAATCCTTCAGGGCCCGGTGCCACCACCCCCCCCCTTTCCAAGGTCTCCATGGACCCAAACCCACATTAGGATCCATCCGCAGGAGAGTCCATTTCAACTCTGGCTTCTCGGTTGCTCCCCCAGAGCCAGCAGATAGAACCTGTCTTGTCGCTAGGAGACAATTGAGATGCGAGGCGGGTTGCCCAGGGCTCCGCGCTTAGAACCCTGCTCTGGCGTCCTTCCATATGGAACGTCCTGGACCCATCCAAAAGGTCTCAAATGTCCCGCAGAAGGAATCCTTGCGTTTTGGAGCCTCTCACAACTCCCAACGTGGGAAAACCGTGATGGCTTTCTGAAGCCCCCCACCCCCTTTCTGAAGGGGGAAATCATGGACAGGAACTCCAACCTGAGCCAACGTCTGATCCTCGCCCTGAATTCAGATGCACGACATCTCGATTCAGCTCGGCAGAGTGTGCCGGCCTTGCCCTCGCCCTTAAACCTATGTGAAACTTCTGTTCTCCAACGTCCGTCCTCACACTCCTGGCCCCCAAGACCTCACGTTTGGCAATTCTGGACCCACAAGGCAGCACTCTGCCTGCCCTCCAGAAAAAAAAAAAACACAAAATGTTGCCCTATGGAGCTTCCCAGACACCCCAAATGAGGATGGGCCTACACGGCACCCTTCTGTACACAAATTATATCGACAAATCTGGGCACTAATACACTGTCTGACACAGCCTGAGCCCGGACTTCCTGACCAACACCCAGACAGCTGACCGCACACTGAGCACAACAGACCCGCCATGGCCTTAGCTCGTCCTCTATTCCCAACCTAGCTTCTCAGGCTTCAGAACATAGACCTTAATCCACACCCTGCCAAGGGCTGAATGTGATGCAGAAATCGGAACTCCTCCTTCCCTATGGCAAGAAACCTTGTGGTTGGCATGTTGTCCCACGTTCAGTGTAGGAGAAACCAGCGTTCACCATGAGGCCCCGCCCATGCTTGAGTACGAAGAGGGCACAAACACGCATTGTGACCCTCAGCGTGAGTCCTGTCCTCTAGTAAGTCCTCTCAGTGGCTGGACCATTAGACGTCCTAATGGGCTTGCCATGCCCCTAGGCCCCAAGTTTTAACCAGCTTTCTGGTTGTCCAGTCGCCCCTCCCCAGGGCTCTGCCCTGGAAACTCTCTTTTGGTGGGACACCTGAGGTAAAAACAAAACAAAACCGACTCCTCCCATCTCAAAGAATAACCCCAAACTCTTGGGATCGGGCCAAATGCCCAGAGAGGAAGACTCGTCCATGGCCCATGAGGCCACCCGGACATTCCACGGCCATCAGTGACACAATATCCAGAGACAACATCTTGAGCAAGCGTCTCACACTCGCCCCCTTCTTCATATCCTGAAGAGTTCTCCTCACGGTCTGGAGATCAGTCCTGCCATACCTACGACCCGAAACCGAAGCTGAGTTTGTGTTTTCAGACAACTGTCCCCACAGCCCTGGCCCACAAAACCTACAGGCACAGGTTCTTGGAGCCAAACCTGAGGACTGTGCCTGGGAATTCTGCCCATTCCATTGGCCACAAACCTAGAAATAGGATGATAAACCTCCAAAGTGCCCGGGGCCATCCCAATAGTGTTGACTGCCCAGGAATAACAAGGGCGGTCTGACACCAGCTGAGCATCTACCTGCACTTAGACCCGTGGACAGATGTCCCCAGAGGTAAATTGGAATGAGCAGGCCCCTAGATCCTAATCGCATCCATTGCTTTGTTGTCCAGTCATCTCTCCTCAGAGGCCTGGATTCCAATAGCAGCATATGGCTGTTTCTTGAGGCACCCATCAGAACAAATCTCGTCTCCACGTGGGAATCTTGCACGTTGGAGCTGTGTCAAAGCCTCTGGTTAGGAGAACCCATCAGGGACCCTGTGCCACTGCTTCATTCCACGTTCTCCATGGACACAAACCCACATGAGGACCCATCCACAAGAGAGTCCATTTCAACTCAACCCTCTCAGTTTCTCCCCCAGATCCAGCAGATCTAACCTGTCTTGTCACTAGGACACAAGAGGAAGGAGAGTCGGGCTTCCCAGCCATCCATCCTTAGAACCCTACTCGGAATCGATCCGTACGCGAAGTCCTGGAGCCAACCAACAGGTCTCAATCGTCCCGCAGAAGAATCTTTACGGTTTGGAGCATCTCACAACTCCCATCGTGGGAAAAATTCCATGGCCTCGTGATCCACCACCTCTTCATGAAGAGGGCCATAAGGGACAGAAACTCCAACCTGAGCGTTCGTCAGATCCTCACCTGATTTCAGATGCACGAGTTCTCGATTCAGCTCTGCAGAGCGTACCTGCCATGCCCTCGCCCAGAAACCTAAGGTTGCTTGTGTTCTCCGTCTTCTGTCCTCAACTCCTGGCCCACAAGCCCTCCAGTTTGGCAATTCCAGAACAACAATGCAGCCCTCTGCCTGCCCTCCCAGAAGAAAAAACATTGCCCTCTGGGGCTCACCAGAAACCCCAAAGGAGGATCAACCTTTTCGCCACTTGACTGTACCCCAATTCTACAGGATTCCCTGGGCACTCATGCCCTTTCTGTCACAGCCTGAGCCTGGACCTCCCGACCCACACCCAGCCAGCTGGACTCACGCTGAACACATCGGACCTGCCAAAGCCTTACTTAGGTCGTCATCTCTTCCCAACTTCGGTTTTCAGGCTTCAGAACCTAGACGTTTTCTCCAATCACTGCCCAGGGTTGAACATGAGGCAGAAATCAGAAATCCTTCCCCATGGCAAGAAATCTTGGGGTTGGCATTCTGTGTAGTTGATAGCAGTGTGGCCCTTTGACCCCGCCATGCTTGAGGGCCGCGTTGGTCACAAATACGCATTGTGACCCTCAGCGTGAGCCCAGTCCCCAAGTAAGGTCTCACAGTGCTGGACCAAGAGACGGCACATTGGGCTTGCCATGCCCCTAGGCCCCAATTTTTAACCATAGTTCGTGTTGTCCATTCGCCCCTCCCCTGTGCTCTGCTTTAGAATGAGGTAACCAAACTGAAAGGACTCCTCCCATCCCACAGATTGACCCCCAAATTGGGATCGGGCCCAATCCACAGAGAGAGGAAGACTCATCCATGGCCCATTAGGCCTCCCCGACATTCCAAGCCCACCGTTGACACAAAATCCAGAGACAAAAGCCTGAATAAGCGCCTCACACTCGCTCTTTCTTCATATCCCAAAGAGTTCCCCTCACGGTCTGTAGATCGGGACTGCCATACCTACGTCCCCAAGACAAGCCGAGTGTGTGTTTTCAGACTTCTATCCCCACATTCCTGGCTTCCATACCCTCCAGCCTGGCGACCCTGGAGCCACACATCAGGTCTGTGCCTGCCCACTCCACTGGAATTCTGCCCATTCACTTGACCACACGCCTCCAAATTAGGAGAAACCTCCACAGTCCCTGAAGCCATCCCAATTGTGTAGGCCGCCCGCGACAAACAAGGGCATCTGACAACAGCTGAGCATCTACCTCCACTCATACCGTAGTTGGATGTCACCAGGGTAGTAGATTGAACCTCACAGGTCCCTAGGCCGTGATCGGATCCATTGCTTTGGTTTCCAGGCATCTCTGCTCAGAGGCATGTTTTCAAATACCAGCATGCGGGGGTTTCCGGAGGCAAATCTTGTCTCGACATGGGAAAATAGCAGGCTGGAACTGTGTCAAAACTTCCGGTTAGGAGAATCCTTCAGGGCCCGGTGCCACCACCCCTTTCCAAGGTCTCCATGGACCCAAACCCACATTAGGATCCATCCGCAGGAGAGTCCATTTCAACTCTGGCTTCTCGGTTGCTCCCCCAGAGCCAGCAGATAGAACCTGTCTTGTCGCTAGGAGACAATTGAGATGCGAGGCGGGTTGCCCAGGGCTCCGCGCTTAGAACCCTGCTCTGGCGTCCTTCCATATGGAACGTCCTGGACCCATCCAAAAGGTCTCAAATGTCCCGCAGAAGGAATCCTTGCGTTTTGGAGCCTCTCACAACTCCCAACGTGGGAAAACCGTGATGGCTTTCTGAAGCCCCCACCCCCTTTCTGAAGGGGGAAATCATGGACAGGAACTCCAACCTGAGCCAACGTCTGATCCTCGCCCTGAATTCAGATGCACGACATCTCGATTCAGCTCGGCAGAGTGTGCCGGCCTTGCCCTCGCCCTTAAACCTATGTGAAACTTCTGTTCTCCAACGTCCGTCCTCACACTCCTGGCCCCCAAGACCTCACGTTTGGCAATTCTGGACCCACAAGGCAGCACTCTGCCTGCCCTCCAGAAAAAAAAAAAAACACAAAATGTTGCCCTATGGAGCTTCCCAGACACCCCAAATGAGGATGGGCCTACACGGCACCCTTCTGTACACAAATTATATCGACAAATCTGGGCACTAATACACTGTCTGACACAGCCTGAGCCCGGACTTCCTGACCAACACCCAGACAGCTGACCGCACACTGAGCACAACAGACCCGCCATGGCCTTAGCTCGTCCTCTATTCCCAACCTAGCTTCTCAGGCTTCAGAACATAGACCTTAACTCCACACCCCGCCAAGGGCTGAATGTGATGCAGAAATCGGAACTCCTCCTTCCCTATGGCAAGAAACCTTGTGGTTGGCATGTTGTCCCACGTTCAGTGTAGGAGAAACCAGCGTTCACCATGAGGCCCCGCCCATGCTTGAGTACGAAGAGGGCACAAACACGCATTGTGACCCTCAGCGTGAGTCCTGTCCTCTAGGAAGTCCTCTCAGTGGCTGGACCATTAGACGTCATAATGGGCTTGCCATGCCCCTAGGCCCCAAGTTTTAACCAGCTTTCTGGTTATCCAGTCGCCCCTCCCCAGGGCTCTGCCCTGGAAACTCTCTTTTGGTGGGACACCTGAGGTAAAAACAAAACAAAAACCGACTCCTCCCATCTCAAAGAATAACCCCAAACTCTTGGGATCGGGCCAAATGCCCAGAGAGGAAGACTCGTCCATGGCCCATGAGGCCACCCGGACATTCCACGGCCATCAGTGACACAATATCCAGAGACAACATCTTGAGCAAGCGTCTCACACTCGCCCCCCTTCTTCATATCCTGAAGAGTTCTCCTCACGGTCTGGAGATCAGTCCTGCCATACCTACGACCCGAAACCGAAGCTGAGTTTGTGTTTTCAGACAACTGTCCCCACAGCCCTGGCCCACAAAACCTACAGGCACAGGTTCTTGGAGCCAAACCTGAGGACTGTGCCTGGGAATTCTGCCCATTCCATTGGCCACAAACCTAGAAATAGGATGATAAACCTCCAAAGTGCCCGGGGCCATCCCAATAGTGTTGACTGCCCAGGAATAACAAGGGCGGTCTGACACCAGCTGAGCATCTACCTGCACTTAGACCCGTGGACAGATGTCCCCAGAGGTAAATTGGAATGAGCAGGCCCCTAGATCCTAATCGCATCCATTGCTTTGTTGTCCAGTCATCTCTCCTCAGAGGCCTGGATTCCAATAGCAGCATATGGCTGTTTCTTGAGGCACCCATCAGAACAAATCTCGTCTCCACGTGGGAATCTTGCACGTTGGAGCTGTGTCAAAGCCTCTGGTTAGGAGAACCCATCAGGGACCCTGTGCCACTGCTTCATTCCACGTTCTCCATGGACACAAACCCACATGAGGACCCATCCACAAGAGAGTCCATTTCAACTCAACCCTCTCAGTTTCTCCCCCAGATCCAGCAGATCTAACCTGTCTTGTCACTAGGACACAAGAGGAAGGAGAGTCGGGCTTCCCAGCCATCCATCCTTAGAACCCTACTCGGAATCGATCCGTACGCGAAGTCCTGGAGCCAACCAACAGGTCTCAATCGTCCCGCAGAAGAATCTTTACGGTTTGGAGCATCTCACAACTCCCATCGTGGGAAAAAATTCCATGGCCTCGTGATCCACCACCTCTTCATGAAGAGGGCCATAAGGGACAGAAACTCCAACCTGAGCGTTCGTCAGATCCTCACCTGATTTCAGATGCACGAGTTCTCGATTCAGCTCTGCAGAGCGTACCTGCCATGCCCTCGCCCAGAAACCTAAGGTTGCTTGTGTTCTCCGTCTTCTGTCCTCAACTCCTGGCCCACAAGCCCTCCAGTTTGGCAATTCCAGAACAACAATGCAGCCCTCTGCCTGCCCTCCAGAAGAAAAAACATTGCCCTCTGGGGCTCACCAGAAACCCCAAAGGAGGATCAACCTTTTCGCCACTTGACTGTACCCCAATTCTACAGGATTCCCTGGGCACTCATGCCCTTTCTGTCACAGCCTGAGCCTGGACCTCCCGACCCACACCCAGCCAGCTGGACTCACGCTGAACACATCGGACCTGCCAAAGCCTTACTTAGGTCGTCATCTCTTCCCAACTTCGGTTTTCAGGCTTCAGAACCTAGACGTTTTCTCCAATCACTGCCCAGGGTTGAACATGAGGCAGAAATCAGAAATCCTTCCCCATGGCAAGAAATCTTGGGTTGGCATTCTGTGCAGTTGATAGCAGTGTGGCCCTTTGACCCGGCCATGCTTGAGGGCCGCGTTGGTCACAAATACGCATTGTGACCCTCAGCGTGAGCCCAGTCCCCAAGTAAGGTCTCACAGTGCTGGACCAAGAGACGGCACATTGGGCTTGCCATGCCCCTAGGCCCCAATTTTTAACCATAGTTCGTGTTGTCCATTCGCCCCTCCCCTGTGCTCTGCTTTAGAATGAGGTAACCAAACTGAAAGGACTCCTCCCATCCCACAGATTGACCCCCAAATTGGGATCGGGCCCAATCCACAGAGAGGAAGACTCATCCATGTCCCATTAGGCCTCCCCGACATTCCAAGCCCACCGTTGACACAAAATCCAGAGACAAAAGCCTGAATAAGCGCCTCACACTCGCTCTTTCTTCATATCCCAAAGAGTTCCCCTCACGGTCTGTAGATCGGGACTGCCATACCTACGTCCCCAAGACAAGCCGAGTGTGTGTTTTCAGACTTCTATCCCCACATTCCTGGCTTCCATACCCTCCAGCCTGGCGACCCTGGAGCCACACATCAGGTCTGTGCCTGCCCACTCCACTGGAATTCTGCCCATTCACTTGACCACACGCCTCCAAATTAGGAGAAACCTCCACAGTCCCTGAAGCCATCCCAATTGTGTAGGCCGCCCGCGACAAACAAGGGCATCTGACAACAGCTGAGCATCTACCTCCACTCATACCGTAGTTGGATGTCACCAGGGTAGTAGATTGAACCTCACAGGTCCCTAGGCCGTGATCGGATCCATTGCTTTGGTTTCCAGGCATCTCTGCTCAGAGGCATGTTTTCAAATACCAGCATGCGGGGGTTTCCGGAGGCAAATCTTGTCTCGACATGGGAAAATAGCAGGCTGGAACTGTGTCAAAACTTCCGGTTAGGAGAATCCTTCAGGGCCCGGTGCCACCACCCCTTTCCAAGGTCTCCATGGACCCAAACCCACATTAGGATCCATCCGCAGGAGAGTCCATTTCAACTCTGGCTTCTCGGTTGCTCCCCCAGAGCCAGCAGATAGAACCTGTCTTGTCGCTAGGAGACAATTGAGATGCGAGGCGGGTTGCCCAGGGCTCCGCCCTTAGATCCCTGCTCTGGCGTCCTTCCATATGGAACGTCCTGGACCCATCCAAAAGGTCTCAAATGTCCCGCAGAAGGAATCCTTGCGTTTTGGAGCCTCTCACAACTCCCAACGTGGGAAAACCGTGATGGCTTTCTGAAGCCCCCACCCCCTTTCTGAAGGGGGAAATCATGGACAGGAACTCCAACCTGAGCCAACGTCTGATCCTCGCCCTGAATTCAGATGCACGACATCTCGATTCAGCTCGGCAGAGTGTGCCGGCCTTGCCCTCGCCCTTAAACCTATGTGAAACTTCTGTTCTCCAACGTCCGTCCTCACACTCCTGGCCCCCAAGACCTCACGTTTGGCAATTCTGGACCCACAAGGCAGCACTCTGCCTGCCCTCCAGAAAAAAAAAAAACACAAAATGTTGCCCTATGGAGCTTCCCAGACACCCCAAATGAGGATGGGCCTACACGGCACCCTTCTGTACACAAATTATATCGACAAATCTGGGCACTAATACACTGTCTGACACAGCCTGAGCCCGGACTTCCTGACCAACACCCAGACAGCTGACCGCACACTGAGCACAACAGACCCGCCAAGGCCTTAGCTCGTCCTCTATTCCCAACCTAGCTTTTCAGGCTTCAGAACATAGACCTTAACTCCACACCCCGCCAAGGGCTGAATGTGATGCAGAAATCGGAACTCCTCCTTCCCTATGGCAAGAAACCTTGTGGTTGGCATGTTGTCCCACGTTCAGTGTAGGAGAAACCAGCGTTCACCATGAGGCCCCGCCCATGCTTGAGTACGAAGAGGGCACAAACACGCATTGTGACCCTCAGCGTGAGTCCTGTCCTCTAGGAAGTCCTCTCAGTGGCTGGACCATTAGACGTCATAATGGGCTTGCCATTCCCCTAGGCCCCAAGTTTTAACCAGCTTTCTGGTTGTCCAGTCACCCCTCCCCAGGGCTCTGCTCTGGAAACTCTCTTTAACCCTACTCTCCATAACCCTACTGTGAGCCTGACCCTAACCGTAACCATGAACCTAACCCTAACCCTGACCTCTACCCTAAGCCTTATGCTAAACCTGACCTCAATGACGTCTAACCCTAACCCTGACCCTAAGTCTTTCTTAACCCTAACCCTAACACAGACCTAGTATTAAACCCAGCTCTGTTCCCCCCAGCGGGGACAACAGCTGCACCCAGGCTTCCCAGGGGCTGGGCAGAGGCTGTATGGGGGTCACTGGATGGTCACTGCGTTGAGTGGAGTGTGAGCCTTGAGCAGCTTGGGGACCGGCAGCTCAGGGAGCTCTGGTCGAGCAGGAAGTCGTCGGTAAGGAGCCCCCAGGCAGTGGTGACCTCATTTCCCTGACGACAGAGCCCAACGGAATTGGAACCCATGTATCCAGGCACCCCATTACAGAGAAACCACCCCTGCCCAGCTCATGTCTAGGCGAATCCTAAAGGAAGCGACATGTTCTTCTGCTGTACTGAAGCCCTGAGCATGCAGGGAGAAGTGAGCTCGCCCGCCAGACACGTCCCCTCCCTGGCAGGTCATATCAGGTTTCCCCAAAGCCTCAGGCCCTTTGGTTAATAAAAACAAAAGGTGACACCAGGGGGCTCAGAGTCAGAGAGTCCCACACCTTCTGATCGACCTGTGTAGCCCTAGGTCTCCTCCCCGTCTCCGTGTGTGTGTGTGTGTGTGTGTGTGTGTGCGCGCCACTGGGTTTCTGTGTCTGTGTTTAAAGAGGACCTTGCCATTCCATCGTGGGTGGAGATGCCCCAAGCAGGATCAGGCTGATGAGGGTTTAGATGTCTGGTGGGCAAGTCATGTTCACACCCCAGTTTAAGGCTGGTTAAGTGGGATTGGGTGTAGGGTCTAGACCCTTCTGCATAGGGTTTATCCTGAGACCCTGAAGGGATGGGTCCATGACCCAGGAGCGGGGCTAACCCTAACAGTAACCGCTAACCATGACCCTGACACTGACTGTGAGCCTGCCCCAAACCCTAACCCGAACCCTGACCCTTACCCTGACCCTAACCCTGACCGTGATCCCGACCGGAACCCTAAACCTAAACCTAAGCCTGACGCTGACCCTGATCCGGACCCTGGAACTAAACCTAACTCTGAGATAACCTAAGTATGACTCATCCCAAACCGTGACCCTGACCCTAATCCTAACCCTGACGCTGAACTAACCCTGACCCTAACCCTAACTCTGACCGTGACTGTGTGCCCGACCCTAAACGTCACCCTAAAGGTAACCCTAACCCTGATGCCAATACGGACCCTGAACCTAAACCGAACGCTGACCCTGAACGTAACACTAAAACCTACCGTAAACGGACCCTCACCCTGAACTTACGCTGTCTAACCCTAACCCTCACGATAAACACTACTTCTAACTCTAAACCTAACCCCATCCCAAACTTTTCCCCTAAACCTAAACTGTGAACCTGAACCGAATATAAAGCAAAGCCTGAACCTAAACCTGACCCTGGCCCTGACCTTCACGTGACCCTGACCCTAATCCTAACCATGACCTTAACACTGCTCACTACATAACCCCTGTCCCTGACCCGAATGTGGACTTTTAAACCAATACCTGATCCTGACAGTAAACCTGACACTGGCCCTAGATTTCACCCTGATGCTGACCCAGGCCAAGACCATAACGTAACCCTGACCATAACAGTGACCCTGACCCTGACCCTAACAATAATCCTGACACTGAATGGGAGCCTTGAACCTAACTCTAACCCTAAACGTAACCCTGACCCTGACACTAACACGGGCCCTGACACGAAACCTAACGCTGAACCTAACCCTAAAACTAACCCCTAACATTATCCCTGATTCTGACCTAACCCGCTCTAACCCTAACCCTCAAACTAAATCTAATCCTAACTCTAACCCAACTTTAACAATAATCCTGACCCTCTCCGTGACCCTGATCATAACCCTAACTCTGAACTTTGCCTATGTCAGACCCTAACCTTAAACCTGACCCTGGACTTGACCTTAACACTGACCCTAACCCTGACTGTAAACCTAACTCTGACCCAATCCGTGATCCTGAACAGAATCGTAACCCTCATGCTACCACTGATCCTGAACCTACTCATAAAACAGAACCTAAACATAAAGCTGACCTTACCATAACCGTAAACCTAATCCTTACCCTGACCCTAACCCTGACACTAAACCTGTCCCAAACCTATCCCTGACCCTGACATGAACCTAGCCCCCACCCAAAACTTGACCTGACCCTACATCTTACCGTGACCCTGAACCTGACCCTAAACCTAACCTTCATCCTAACACTGATCCTGTCCCTGACTGTGACCGTAACACTAACCGTAACCCTACTGTGAGCCTGACCCTAAAACTAACCATGAACCTAACCCTAACCCTGACCCCTACCCTAAGCCTTATGCTAACCCTGACCTCAATGATGTCTAACCCTAACCCTGACCCTAAGTCTTTCTTAACCCTAACCCTAACACTAACCTAGTCTAAACCCAGCTCTGTTCCCTCCGGCGGGGACAACAGCTGCACCCAGGCTTCCCAGGGGCTGGGGGGAGGCTGTATGGGGGTCACTGGATGGGCACTGCATTGAGTGGAGTGTGAGCCTTGAGCAGCTTGGGGACCAGCAGCTCAGGGAGCTCCGGTCGAGCAGGAAGTCGGTAAGGAGCCCCCGGGCAGTGGTTTCCCTGACGACAGAGCCCAACGGAATTGGAACCCATGTATCCAGGCACCCCATTACAGAGAAACCACCCCTGCCCAGCTCATGTCTAGGCGAATCCTAAAGGAAGCGACATGTTCTTCTGCTGTACTGAAGCCCTGAGCATGCAGGGAGAAGTGAGCTCGCCCGCCAGACACGTCCCCTCCCTGGCAGGTCATATCAGGTTTCCCCAACGCCTCAGGCCCATTGGCTAATAAAATCAAAAGGTGACACCAGGGGGCTCAGAGTCAGAGAGTCCAACACCTTCTGAACGACCTGTGTAGCCCTAGGTCTCCTCCCCGTCTCTGTGTGTGTCTGTGTGTGTGTGTGTGTGTGTCACTGGGTTTCTGTGTCTGTGTGTAAAGAGGAACTTGCCATGCCATTGTGGGTGGAGATGCCCCAAGTAGGATCAGCCTGATGAGGGGTTAGATGTCTGGTGGGCAAGTCATGTCCACACCCATGTTTAAGGCTGGTTAAGTGGGATTGGGTGTAGGGTCTACACTCTTCTGCCCAGGGTTTATCGTGAGACCCTGAAGGGATGGGCCCATGACCCAGGATTGGGGCTAACCCTAACAGTAACCGCTAACCTTGACCCTGACACTTACTGTGAGCCTGCCCCAAACCCTAACCAGAACCCTGACCCTGACCCTGACCCTAACCCTGATCGTGATCCCGACCAGAGCCCTAAACCTAAACCTAAGTCTGACGCTGACCCTGATCCGGACCCTGGAACTAAACCTAACTCTGAGATAACCTAAGTATGACTCATCCCTAACCGTGACCCTGACCCTGACCCTAATCCTAACCCTGAAGCTGAACTAACCCTGACCCTAACCCTAACTCTGCCCGTGACTGTGTGCTCGACCATAAACGTCACCCTAAAGGTAACCCTAACCTTGACGCCAATACGGACCCTGAACCTAAACCGAACGCTGACCCTGAACCTAACACTAACACCTACCGTAAACGGAACCCTCACCCTGAACTTACGCTGTCTAACCCTAACCCTTACGATAACACTACTTCTAACTCTAACCCTAACCCCATCCCAAACTTTTCCCCTAAACCTAACTGTGAACCTGAACCGAACATAAAGCAACGCCTGAACCTAAACCTAACCCTGGCCCTGAACTTCACGTATCCCTGACCCTGACCCTAATCCTAACCATGACTTTAACACTGTCCACTACATAACCCTGTCCCTGACCTGAATGTGGACTTTAAACCAATACCTGATCCTGACGCTAAACCTGACACTGGCCCTAAACTTCACCCTGACCCACACCCAGACCATGACCATCAACCTAACCCTGACCCTAGCAGTGACCCCGACCCAGACCTGAACACTAAACCAGACCCTGACTGTGAGCCTGACCCTTACTGTAACTCTAAACATAACCCTGACCAGGAAACTAACACGGGTCGTACCCCGAATCCTATCGCTGAAACTAACCCTAACACTAACCCCTAACCTACCACGGACCCTGACCCTAACAAGTTCTAACCCTAACCGTCAACCTAACGTTAACCCTAACACTAACGCTGAACTTTAACAATAACCCTGACCCTATAGCTGACTATGATCATAACCCTATCCCTGAACTTTGCCTATACCAGACACTGACCCTAAACCTAAACCTGAACTTTGCTATTAGAGACCCTGATCCTAAACCTGACCCTGGCCCTGACCTTCCCGTGACCCTGACCCTGACCCTAATCCTAACCATGACCCTAACAATGACCACTACATAACCCTGTCCCTGACCCGAATGTGGACTTTAAACCAATACCTGACCCTGACCGTAATCCTGACACTGGCCCTAGATTTCACCCTGACCCTGACCCAGGCATAGACCATAAACTTAACCCTGACCATAAGAGTGACCCTGACTCTGACCCTAACAATAATCCTGACACTGAATGGGAGCCTGAACCTAAAACTAACCCTAAACGTAACCCTGACCCTGACTCTAACACCGGCCCTGACCCGAAACCTAACGCTGAACCTAACCCTAAAACTAACCCCTAACATTATCCCTGACTCTGACCGTAACCCGCTCTAACCCTCTCCCTCAAACTACCTCTAATCCTAACTCAAACGCAAATTTAACAATAATCCTGACCCTCTCCCTGACCCTGATCATAACCGTAACTCTGAACTTTGCCTATGTCAGACCTTAACCTTAAACCTGACCCTGGACTTGACCTTAACACTGACCCTAACCCTGACTGTAAACCTAACTCTGACTCAATCCGTGATCCTGACAGAATCGTAACCCTAAAGGTAACACTGATCCTGAACCTACTCATAAAACAGAACCTAAACATAAAGCTGACCTTACCATAACCGTAAACCTAATCCTGACCCTGACCCTAACCCTGACACTAAACCTTTCCCAAACCTAACCCTGACCCTGACATGAACCTAGCCCCCACCCCAAACTTGAACCTGACCCTATATCGTACCATGACCCTGAACCTGACCCTAAACCTAACCTACATCCTAACACTGATCCTGTCCCTGACTGTGACCGTAACACTAACCGTAACCCTACTGTGAGCCTTACCCTAAACCTAACCATGAACCTAACCCTAACCCTGACCCCTACCCTAAGCCTTATCCTAATCCTGACCTCAATGATGTCTAACCCTAACCCTGACCCTAAGTCTTTCTTAACCCTAACCCTAACACTAACCTAGTCTAAACCCAGCTCTGTTCCCCTCCAGCGGGGACAACAGCTGCCCCCAGGCTTCCCAGGGGCTGGGGGGAGGCTGTATGGGGGTCACTGGATGGGCACTGCGTTGAGTGGAGTGTGAGCCTTGAGCAGCTTTGGGACCGGCAGCTCACGGAGCTCTGGTCAAGCAGGAAGTCGGTAAGGAGCCCCCAGGCAGTGGTGACCTCATTTCCCTGACGACAGAGCCCAACGGAATTGGAACCCATGTATCCAGGCACCCCATTACAGAGAAAACCACCCCTGCCCAGCTCATGTCTAGGCGAATCCTAAAGGAAGCGACATGTTCTTCTGCTGTACTGAAGCCCTGAGGATGCAGGGAGAAGTGAGCTCGCCCGCCAGACACGTCCCCTCCCTGGCAGGTCATATCAGGTTTCCCCAACGCCTCAGGCCCTTTGGCTAATAAAATCAAAAGGTGACACCAGTGGGCTCAGAGTCAGAGATTCCCACACCTTCTGACCGACCTGTGTAGCCCTAGGTCTTCCCTCCTCCCCGTCTCCGTGTGTGTGTGTGTGTGTGTGTGTGTGTGTGCCACTGGGTTTCTGTGTCTGTGTGTAAAGAGGACCTTGCCATGCCATCGTGGGTGGAGATGCCCCAAGCAGGATCAGGGTGATGAGGGGTAAGATGGCTGGTGGGCAAGTCATGTTCACACCCCATTTTAAGGCTGGTTAAGTGGGATCGGGTGTAGGGTCTACACCCTTCTGCCCAGGGTTTTATCCAGAGAGCCTGAAGGGATGGGTCCATGACGCAGGAGCGGGGCTAACCCTTCCAGGAACCGCTAACCATGACCCTGACACTGACTGTGAGCCTGCCCCAAACCCTAACCCGAACCCTGACCCTGACCCTGACCCTAACCCAGACCGTGATCCCGACCAGAACCCTAAACCTAAACCTAAAGCCTGACGCTGACCCTGATCCGGACCCTGGAACTAAACCTAACTCTGAGATAACCTAAGTATGACTCATCCCTAACCGTGACCCTACCCTGACCCTAAACCTAACCCTGACGCTGAACTAACCCTGACCCTAACCCTAACTCTGACTGTGAGTGTGTGCCCGACCCTAAACGTCACCCTAAGGTAACCCTAACCCTGACGCCAATACGGACCCTGAACCTAAACCGAACGCTGACCCTGAACCTAACACTAACACCTACCGTAAACGGAACCCTCACCCTGAACTTACGCTGTCTAACCCTAACCCTCACCATAATACTACTTCTAACTCTAACACTAACCCCATCCCAAACGTTTCCCCTAAACCTAACTGTGAACCTGAACCGAACATAAAAGCAAAGCCTGAACCTAAACCTGACCCTGGCCCTGACCTTCACGTGACCCTGACCCTGACCCTAATCCTAACCATGACCTTAACACTGCCCACTACATAACCCTGTCCCTGACCCGAATGTGGACTTTAAACCAAATACCTGATCCTGACGCTAAACCTGACACTGGCCCTCAACTTCACCCTGACCCTGACCCAGACCATGACCATCAACCTAACCCTGACCCTAACAGTGACCCCGACCCAGACCTGAACACTAAAACCACACCCTGACTGTGAGCCTGACCCTTACTGTAACCCTAAACGTAACCCTGACCAAGAAACTAACACGGGTCGTACCACGAATCCTATAGCTGAAAACTAACCCTAACACTAACCCCTAACCTACCACGGTCCCTGACCCTAACAAGTTCTAACCCTATCCGTCAACCTAACGCTAACCCTAACACTAACGCTGAACTTTAACAATAACCCTGACCCTATAGCTGACTATGATCATAACCCTATCCCTGAACTTTGCCTATACCAGACACTGACCCTAAACCTAACCCTGAACTTTGCTATTAGAGACCCTGATCCTAAACCTGACCGTGGCCCTGACCTTCGGGTGACCCTGACCCTGACCCTAATCCTAACCATGACCCTAACAATGACCACTACATAACCCCTGTCCCTGACCCGAATGTGGACTTTAAACCAATACCTGATCCTGACCGTAAACCTGACACTGGCCCTAGATTTCACCCTGACCCTGACCCAGGCATAGACCATAAACTTAACCCTGACCATAAGAGTGACCCTGACTCTGACCCTAACAATAATCCTGACACTGAATGGGAGCCTGAACCTAAAACTAACCCTAAACGTAACCCTGACCCTGACTCTAACACCGGCCCTGACCCGAAACCTAACGCTGAACCTAACCCTAAAACTAACCCCTAACATTATCCCTGACTCTGACCCTAACCCGCTCTAACCCTCTCCCTCAAACTACCTCTAATCCTAACTCAAACCCAAATTTAACAATAATCCTGACCCTCTCCCTGACCCTGATCATAACCGTAACTCTGAACTTTGCCTATGTCAGACCTTAACCTTAAACCTGACCCTGGACTTGACCTTAACACTGACCCTAACCCTGACTGTAAACCTAACTCTGACTCAATCCGTGATCCTGACAGAATCGTAACCCTAAAGGTAACACTGATCCTGAACCTACTCATAAAACAGAACCTAAACATAAAGCTGACCTTACCATAACCGTAAACCTAATCCTGACCCTGACCCTAACCCTGACACTAAACCTTTCCCAAACCTAACCCTGACCCTGACATGAACCTAGCCCCCACCCAAAACTTGAACCTGACCCTATATCGTACCATGACCCTGAACCTGACCCTAAACCTAACCTACATCCTAACACTGATCCTGTCCCTGACTGTGACCGTAACACTAACCGTAACCCTACTGTGAGCCTTACCCTAAACCTAACCATGAACCTAACCCTAACCCTGACCCCTACCCTAAGCCTTATCCTAATCCTGACCTCAATGATGTCTAACCCTAACCCTGACCCTAAGTCTTTCTTAACCCTAACCCTAACACTAACCTAGTCTAAACCCAGCTCTGTTCCCTCCAGCGGGGACAACAGCTGCCCCCAGGCTTCCCAGGGGCTGGGGGGAGGCTGTATGGGGGTCACTGGATGGGCACTGCGTTGAGTGGAGTGTGAGCCTTGAGCAGCTTTTGGGACCGGCAGCTCACGGAGCTCTGGTCAAGCAGGAAGTCGGTAAGGAGCCCCCAGGCAGTGGTGACCTCATTTCCCTGACGACAGAGCCCAACGGAATTGGAACCCATGTATCCAGGCACCCCATTACAGAGAAACCACCCCTGCCCAGCTCATGTCTAGGCGAATCCTAAAGGAAGCGACATGTTCTTCTGCTGTACTGAAGCCCTGAGGATGCAGGGAGAAGTGAGCTCGCCCGCCAGACACGTCCCCTCCCTGGCAGGTCATATCAGGTTTCCCCAACGCCTCAGGCCCTTTGGCTAATAAAATCAAAAGGTGACACCAGTGGGCTCAGAGTCAGAGATTCCCACACCTTCTGACCGACCTGTGTAGCCCTAGGTCTCCTCCCCGTCTCCGTGTGTGTGTGTGTGTGTGTGTGTGTGTGTGTGTGTGTGTGTGCCACTGGGTTTCTGTGTCTGTGTGTAAAGAGGACCTTGCCATGCCATCGTGGGTGGAGATGCCCCAAGCAGGATCAGGGTGATGAGGGGTAAGATGTCTGGTGGGCAAGTCATGTTCACACCCCCATTTTAAGGCTGGTTAAGTGGGATCGGGTGTAGGGTCTACACCCTTCTGCCCAGGGTTTATCCAGAGAGCCTGAAGGGATGGGGTCCATGACGCAGGAGCGGGGCTAACCCTTACAGGAACCGCTAACCATGACCCTGACACTGACTGTGAGCCTGCCCCAAACCCTAACCCGAACCCTGACCCTGACCCTGACCCTAACCCAGACCGTGATCCCGACCAGAAACCCTAAACCTAAACCTAAGCCTGACGCTGACCCTGATCCGGACCCTGGAACTAAACCTAACTCTGAGATAACCTAAGTATGACTCATCCCTAACCGTGACCCTACCCTGACCCTAAACCTAACCCTGACGCTGAACTAACCCTGACCCTAACCCTAACTCTGACTGTGAGTGTGTGCCCGACCCTAAACGTCACCCTAAAGGTAACCCTAACCCTGACGCCAATACGGACCCTGAACCTAAAACCGAACGCTGACCCTGAACCTAACACTAACACCTACCGTAAACGGAACCCTCACCCTGAACTTACGCTGTCTAACCCTAACCCTCACCATAATACTACTTCTAACTCTAACACTAACCCCATCCCAAACGTTTCCCCTAAACCTAACTGTGAACCTGAAACCGAACATAAAGCAAAGCCTGAACCTAAACCTGACCCTGGCCCTGACCTTCACGTGACCCTGACCCTGACCCTAATCCTAACCATGACCTTAACACTGCCCACTACATAACCCTGTCCCTGACCCGAATGTGGACTTTAAACCAATACCTGATCCTGACGCTAAAAACCTGACACTGGCCCTCAACTTCACCCTGACCCTGACCCAGACCATGACCATCAACCTAACCCTGACCCTAACAGTGACCCCGACCCAGACCTGAACACTAAACCACACCCTGACTGTGAGCCTGACCCTTACTGTAACCCCTAAACGTAACCCTGACCAAGAAACTAACACGGGTCGTACCACGAATCCTATAGCTGAAACTAACCCTAACACTAACCCCTAACCTACCACGGTCCCTGACCCTAACAAGTTCTAACCCTATCCGTCAACCTAACGCTAACCCTAACACTAACGCTGAACTTTAACAATAACCCTGACCCTATAGCTGACTATGATCATAACCCTATCCCTGAACTTTGCCTATACCAGACACTGACCCTAAACCTAACCCTGAACTTTGCTATTAGAGACCCTGATCCTAAACCTGACCGTGGCCCTGACCTTCGGGTGACCCTGACCCTGACCCTAATCCTAACCATGACCCTAACAATGACCACTACATAACCCTGTCCCTGACCCGAATGTGGACTTTACAAAACCAATACCTGATCCTGACCGTAAACCTGACACTGGCCCTAGATTTCACCCTGACCCTGACCCAGGCATAGACCATAAACTTAACCCTGACCATAAGAGTGACCCTGACTCTGACCCTAACAATAATCCTGACACTGAATGGGAGCCTGAACCTAAAAACTAACCCTAAACGTATCCCTGACCCTGACTCTAACACCGGCCCTGACCCGAAACCTAACGCTGAACCTAACCCTAAAACTAACCCCCTAACATTATCCCTGACTCTGACCCTAACCCGCTCTAACCCTCTCCCTCAAACTACCTCTAATCCTAACTCAAACCCAAATTTAACAATAATCCTGACCCTCTCCCTGACCCTGATCATAACCGTAACTCTGAACTTTGCCTATGTCAGACCTTAACCTTAAACCTGACCCTGGACTTGACCTTAACACTGACCCTAACCCTGACTGTAAACCTAACTCTGACTCAATCCGTGATCCTGACAGAATCGTAACCCTAAAGGTAACACTGATCCTGAACCTACTCATAAAAACAGAACCTAAACATAAAGCTGACCTTACCATAACCGTAAACCTAATCCTGACCCTGACCCTAACCCTGACACTAAACCTTTCCCAAACCTAACCCTGACCCTGACATGAACCTAGCCCCCACCCAAAACTTGAACCTGACCCTATATCGTACCATGACCCTGAACCTGACCCTAAAACCTAACCTACATCCTAACACTGATCCTGTCCCTGACTGTGACCGTAACACTAACCGTAACCCTACTGTGAGCCTTACCCTAAACCTAACCATGAACCTAACCCTAAACCCTGACCCCTACCCTAAGCCTTATCCTAATCCTGACCTCAATGATGTCTAACCCTAACCCTGACCCTAAGTCTTCCTTAACCCTAACCCTAACACTAACCTAGTCTAAACCCAGCTCTGTTCCCTCCAGCGGGGACAACAGCTGCCCCCAGGCTTCCCAGGGGCTGGGGGGAGGCTGTATGGGGGTCACTGGATGGGCACTGCGTTGAGTGGAGTGTGAGCCTTGAGCAGCTTTGGGACCGGCAGCTCACGGAGCTCTGGTCAAGCAGGAAGTCGGTAAGGAGCCCCCAGGCAGTGGTGACCTCATTTCCCTGACGACAGAGCCCAACGGAATTGGAACCCATGTATCCAGGCACCCCATTACAGAGAAACCACCCCTGCCCAGCTCATGTCTAGGCGAATCCTAAAGGAAGCGACATGTTCTTCTGCTGTACTGAAGCCCTGAGGATGCAGGGAGAAGTGAGCTCGCCCGCCAGACACGTCCCCTCCCTGGCAGGTCATATCAGGTTTCCCCAACGCCTCAGGCCCTTTGGCTAATAAAATCAAAAGGTGACACCAGTGGGCTCAGAGTCAGAGATTCCCACACCTTCTGACCGACCTGTGTAGCCCTAGGTCTCCTCCCCGTCTCCGTGTGTGTGTGTGTGTGTGTGTGTGTGTGTGTGTGTGTGCCACTGGGTTTCTGTGTCTGTGTGTGTAAAGAGGACCTTGCCATGCCATCGTGGGTGGAGATGCCCCAAGCAGGATCAGGGTGATGAGGGGTAAGATGTCTGGTGGGCAAGTCATGTTCACACCCCATTTTAAGGCTGGTTAAGTGGGATCGGGTGTAGGGTCTACACCCTTCTGCCCAGGGTTTATCCAGAGAGCCTGAAGGGATGGGTCCATGACGCAGGAGCGGGGCTAACCCTTACAGGAACCGCTAAACCATGACCCTGACACTGACTGTGAGCCTGCCCCAAACCCTAACCCGAACCCTGACCCTGACCCTGACCCTAACCCAGACCGTGATCCCGACCAGAACCCTAAACCTAAACCTAAGCCTGACGCTGACCCTGATCCGGACCCTGGAACTAAACCTAACTCTGAGATAACCTAAGTATGACTCATCCCTAACCGTGACCCTACCCTGACCCTAAACCTAACCCTGACGCTGAACTAACCCTGACCCTAACCCTAACTCTGACTGTGAGTGTGTGCCCGACCCTAAACGTCACCCTAAAGGTAACCCTAACCCTGACGCCAATACGGACCCTGAACCTAAACCGAACGCTGACCCTGAACCTAACACTAAACACCTACCGTAAACGGAACCCTCACCCTGAACTTACGCTGTCTAACCCTAACCCTCACCATAATACTACTTCTAACTCTAACACTAACCCCATCCCAAACGTTTCCCCTAAACCTAACTGTGAACCTGAACCGAACATAAAGCAAAGCCTGAACCTAAACCTGACCCTGGCCCTGACCTTCACGTGACCCTGACCCTGACCCTAATCCTAACCATGACCTTAACACTGCCCCACTACATACAACCCTGTCCCTGACCCGAATGTGGACTTTAAACCAATACCTGATCCTGACGCTAAAAACCTGACACTGGCCCTCAACTTCACCCTGACCCTGACCCAGACCATGACCATCAACCTAACCCTGACCCTAACAGTGACCCCGACCCAGACCTGAACACTAAACCACACCCTGACTGTGAGCCTGACCCTTACTGTAACCCTAAACGTAACCCTGACCAAGAAACTAACACGGGTCGTACCACGAATCCTATAGCTGAAACTAACCCTAACACTAACCCCTAACCTACCACGGTCCCTGACCCTAACAAGTTCTAACCCTATCCGTCAACCTAACGCTAACCCTAACACTAACGCTGAACTTTAACAATAACCCTGACCCTATAGCTGACTATGATCATAACCCTATCCCTGAACTTTGCCTATACCAGACACTGACCCTAAACCTAACCCTGAACTTTGCTATTAGAGACCCTGATCCTAAACCTGACCGTGGCCCTGACCTTCGGGTGACCCTGACCCTGACCCTAATCCTAACCATGACCCTAACAATGACCACTACATAACCCTGTCCCTGACCCGAATGTGGACTTTAAACCAATACCTGATCCTGACCGTAAACCTGACACTGGCCCTAGATTTCACCCTGACCCTGACCCAGGCATAGACCATAAACTTAACCCTGACCATAAGAGTGACCCTGACTCTGACCCTAACAATAATCCTGACACTGAATGTGAGCCTGAACCTAAAACTAACCCTAAACGTAACCCTGACCCTGACTCTAACACCGGGCCCTGACCCGAAACCTAACGCTGAACCTAACCCTAAAACTAACCCCTAACATTATCCCTGACTCTGACCCTAACCCGCTCTAACCCTCTCCCCTCAAACTACCTCTAATCCTAACTCAAACGCAAATTTAACAATAATCCTGACCCTCCTCCCTGACCCTGATCATAACCGTAACTCTGAACTTTGCCTATGTCAGACCTTAACCTTAAACCTGACCCTGGACTTGACCTTAAACACTGACCCTAACCCTGACTGTAAACCTAACTCTGACTCAATCCGTGATCCTGACAGAATCGTAACCCTAAAGGTAACACTGATCCTGAACCTACTCATAAAACAGAACCTAAACATAAAGCTGACCTTACCATAACCGTAAACCTAATCCTGACCCTGACCCTAACCCTGACACTAAACCTTTCCCAAACCTAACCCTGACCCTGACATGAACCTAGCCCCCACCCAAAACTTGAACCTGACCCTATATCGTACCATGACCCTGAACCTGACCCTAAACCTAACCTACATCCTAACACTGATCCTGTCCCTGACTGTGACCGTAACACTAACCGTAACCCTACTGTGAGCCTTACCCTAAACCTAACCATGAACCTAACCCTAACCCTGACCCCTACCCTAAGCCTTATCCTAATCCTGACCTCAATGATGTCTAACCCTAACCCTGACCCTAAGTCTTTCTTAACCCTAACCCTAACACTAACCTAGTCTAAACCCAGCTCTGTTCCCTCCAGCGGGGACAACAGCTGCCCCCAGGCTTCCCAGGGGCTGGGGGGAGGCTGTATGGGGGTCACTGGATGGGCACTGCGTTGAGTGGAGTGTGAGCCTTGAGCAGCTTGGGGGACCGGCAGCTCACGGAGCTCTGGTCAAGCAGGAAGTCGGTAAGGAGCCCCCCAGGCAGTGGTGACCCTCATTTCCCTGACGACAGAGCCCAACGGAATTGGAACCCATGTATCCAGGGCACCCCATTACAGAGAAACCACCCCCTGCCCCAGCTCATGTCTAGGCGAATCCTAAAGGAAGCGACATGTTTCTTCTTCTGCTGTACTGAAGCCCTGAGGATGCAGGGAGAAGTGAGCTCGCCCGCCAGACACGTCCCCTCCCTGGCAGGTCATATCAGGTTTCCCCAACGCCTCAGGCCCTTTGGCTAATAAAATCAAAAAGGTGACACCAGTGGGCTCAGAGTCAGAGATTCCCACACCTTCTGACCGACCTGTGTAGCCCTAGGTCTCCTCCCCGTCTCCGTGTGTGTGTGTGTGTGTGTGTGTGTGTGTGTGTGTGTGCACTGGGTTTTTCTGTGTCTGTGTGTAAAGAGGACCTTGCCATGCCATCGTGGGTGGAGATGCCCCAAGCAGGATCAGGGTGATGAGGGGTAAGATGTCTGGTGGGCAAGTCATGTTCACACCCCATTTTAAGGCTGGTTAAGTGGGATCGGGTGTAGGGTCTACACCCTTCTGCCCAGGGTTTATCCAGAGAGCCTGAAGGGATGGGTCCATGACGCAGGAGCGGGGCTAACCCTTACAGGAACCGCTAACCATGACCCTGACACTGACTGTGAGCCTGCCCCAAACCCTAACCCGAACCCTGACCCTGACCCTGACCCTAACCCAGACCGTGATCCCGACCAGAACCCTAAACCTAAACCTAAGCCTGACGCTGACCCTGATCCGGACCCTGGAACTAAACCTAACTCTGAGATAACCTAAGTATGACTCATCCCTAACCGTGACCCTACCCTGACCCTAAACCTAACCCTGACGCTGAACTAAACCCTGACCCTAACCCTAACTCTGACTGTGAGTGTGTGCCCGACCCTAAACGTCACCCTAAAGGTAACCCTAACCCTGACGCCAATACGGACCCTGAACCTAAAAACCGAACGCTGACCCTGAACCTAACACTAACACCTACCGTAAACGGAACCCTCACCCTGAACTTACGCTGTCTAACCCTAACCCTCACCATAATACTACTTCTAACTCTAACACTAACCCCATCCCAAACGTTTCCCCTAAACCTAACTGTGAACCTGAACCGAACATAAAGCAAAGCCTGAACCTAAACCTGACCCTGGCCCTGACCTTCACGTGACCCTGACCCTGACCCTAATCCTAACCATGACCTTAACACTGCCCACTACATAACCCTGTCCCTGACCCGAATGTGGACTTTAAACCAATACCTGATCCTGACGCTAAACCTGACACTGGCCCTCAACTTCACCCTGACCCTGACCCAGACCATGACCATCAACCTAACCCTGACCCTAACAGTGACCCCGACCCAGACCTGAACACTAAACCACACCCTGACTGTGAGCCTGACCCTTACTGTAACCCTAAACGTAACCCTGACCAAGAAACTAACACGGGTCGTACCACGAATCCTATAGCTGAAACTAACCCTAACACTAACCCCTAACCTACCACGGTCCCTGACCCTAACAAGTTCTAACCCTATCCGTCAACCTAACGCTAACCCTAACACTAACGCTGAACTTTAACAATAACCCTGACCCTATAGCTGACTATGATCATAACCCTATCCCTGAACTTTGCCTATACCAGACACTGACCCTAAACCTAACCCTGAACTTTGCTATTAGAGACCCTGATCCTAAACCTGACCGTGGCCCTGACCTTCGGGTGACCCTGACCCTGACCCTAATCCTAACCATGACCCTAACAATGACCACTACATAACCGTGTCCCTGACCCGAATGTGGACTTTAAACCAATACCTGATCCTGACCGTAAACCTGACACTGGCCCTAGATTTCACCCTGACCCTGACCCAGGCATAGACCATAAACTTAACCCTGACCATAAGAGTGACCCTGACTCTGACCCCTAACAATAATCCTGACACTGAATGGGAGCCTGAACCTAAAACTAACCCTAAACGTAACCCTGACCCTGACTCTAACACCGGCCCTGACCCGAAACCTAACGCTGAACCTAACCCTAAAACTAACCCCTAACATTATCCCTGACTCTGACCCTAACCCGCTCTAACCCTCTCCCCTCAAACTACCTCTAATCCTAACTCAAACGCCAAATTTAACAATAATCCTGACCCTCTCCCTGACCCTGATCATAACCGTAACTCTGAACTTTGCCTATGTCAGACCTTAACCTTAAACCTGACCCTGGACTTGACCTTAACACTGACCCTAACCCTGACTGTAAACCTAACTCTGACTCAATCCGTGATCCTGACAGAATCGTAACCCTAAAGGTAACACTGATCCTGAACCTACTCATAAAACAGAACCTAAACATAAAGCTGACCTTACCATAACCGTAAACCTAATCCTGACCCTGACCCTAACCCTGACACTAAACCTTTCCCAAACCTAACCCTGACCCTGACATGAACCTAGCCCCCACCCAAAACTTGAACCTGACCCTATATCGTACCATGACCCTGAACCTGACCCTAAACCTAACCTACATCCTAACACTGATCCTGTCCCTGACTGTGACCGTAACACTAACCGTAACCCTACTGTGAGCCTTACCCTAAACCTAACCATGAACCTAACCCTAACCCTGACCCCTACCCTAAGCCTTATCCTAATCCTGACCTCAATGATGTCTAACCCTAACCCTGACCCTAAGTCTTTCTTAACCCTAACCCTAACACTAACCTAGTCTAAACCCAGCTCTGTTCCCTCCAGCGGGGACAACAGCTGCCCCCAGGCTTCCCAGGGGCTGGGGGGAGGCTGTATGGGGGGTCACTGGATGGGCACTGCGTTGAGTGGAGTGTGAGCCTTGAGCAGCTTTGGGACCGGCAGCTCACGGAGCTCTGGTCAAGCAGGAAGTCGGTAAGGAGCCCCCAGGCAGTGGTGACCTCATTTCCCTGACGACAGAGCCCAACGGAATTGGAACCCATGTATCCAGGCACCCCATTACAGAGAAACCACCCCTGCCCAGCTCATGTCTAGGCGAATCCTAAAGGAAGCGACATGTTCTTCTGCTGTACTGAAGCCCTGAGGATGCAGGGAGAAGTGAGCTCGCCCGCCAGACACGTCCCCTCCCTGGCAGGTCATATCAGGTTTCCCCAACGCCTCAGGCCCTTTGGCTAATAAAATCAAAAAAGGTGACACCAGTGGGCTCAGAGTCAGAGATTCCCACACCTTCTGACCGACCTGTGTAGCCCTAGGTCTCCTCCCCGTCTCCGTGTGTGTGTGTGTGTGTGTGTGTGTGTGTGTGTGTGCCACTGGGTTTCTGTGTCTGTGTGTAAAGAGGACCTTGCCATGCCATCGTGGGTGGAGATGCCCCAAGCAGGATCAGGGTGATGAGGGGTAAGATGTCTGGTGGGCAAGTCATGTTCACACCCCCATTTTAAGGCTGGTTAAGTGGGATCGGGTGTAGGGTCTACACCCTTCTGCCCAGGGTTTATCCAGAGAGCCTGAAGGGATGGGTCCATGACGCAGGAGCGGGGCTAACCCTTACAGGAACCGCTAACCATGACCCTGACACTGACTGTGAGCCTGCCCCAAAAACCCTAACCCGAACCCTGACCCTGACCCTGACCCTAACCCAGACCGTGATCCCGACCAGAACCCTAAACCTAAACCTAAGCCTGACGCTGACCCTGATCCGGACCCCTGGAACTAAACCTAACTCTGAGATAACCTAAGTATGACTCATCCCTAACCGTGACCCTACCCTGACCCTAAACCTAACCCTGACGCTGAACTAACCCTGACCCTAACCCTAACTCTGACTGTGAGTGTGTGCCCGACCCTAAACGTCACCCTAAAGGTAACCCTAACCCTGACGCCAATACGGACCCTGAACCTAAAAACCGAACGCTGACCCTGAACCTAACACTAACACCTACCGTACCGTAAACGGAACCCTCACCCTGAACTTACGCTGTCTAACCCTAACCCTCACCATAATACTACTTCTAACTCTAACACTAACCCCATCCCAAACGTTTCCCCTAAACCTAACTGTGAACCTGAACCGAACATAAAGCAAAGCCTGAACCTAAACCTGACCCTGGCCCTGACCTTCACGTGACCCTGACCCTGACCCTAATCCTAACCATGACCTTAACACTGCCCACTACATAACCCTGTCCCTGACCCGAATGTGGACTTTAAACCAATACCTGATCCTGACGCTAAACCTGACACTGGGCCCTCAACTTCACCCTGACCCTGACCCAGACCATGACCATCAAACCTAACCCTGACCCTAACAGTGACCCCGACCCAGACCTGAACACTAAACCACACCCTGACTGTGAGCCTGACCCTTACTGTAACCCTAAACGTAACCCTGACCAAGAAACTAACACGGGTCGTACCACGAATCCTATAGCTGAAACTAACCCTAACACTAACCCCTAACCTACCACGGTCCCTGACCCTAACAAGTTCTAACCCTATCCGTCAACCTAACGCTAACCCTAACACTAACGCTGAACTTTAACAATAACCCTGACCCTATAGCTGACTATGATCATAACCCTATCCCTGAACTTTGCCTATACCAGACACTGACCCTAAACCTAACCCTGAACTTTGCTATTAGAGACCCTGATCCTAAACCTGACCGTGGCCCTGACCTTCGGGTGACCCTGACCCTGACCCTAATCCTAACCATGACCCTAACAATGACCACTACATAACCCTGTCCCTGACCCGAATGTGGACTTTTAAACCAATACCTGATCCTGACCGTAAACCTGACACTGGCCCTAGATTTCACCCTGACCCTGACCCAGGCATAGACCATAAACTTAACCCTGACCATAAGAGTGACCCTGACTCTGACCCTAACAATAATCCTGACACTGAATGGGAGCCTGAACCTAAAAACTAACCCTAAACGTAACCCTGACCCTGACTCTAACACCGGCCCTGACCCGAAAACCTAACGCTGAACCTAACCCTAAAACTAACCCCTAACATTATCCCTGACTCTGACCCTAACCCGCTCTAACCCTCTCCCTCAAACTACCTCTAATCCTAACTCAAACCCAAATTTAACAATAATCCTGACCCTCTCCCTGACCCTGATCATAACCGTAACTCTGAACTTTGCCTATGTCAGACCTTAACCTTAAACCTGACCCTGGACTTGACCTTAACACTGACCCTAACCCTGACTGTAAACCTAACTCTGACTCAATCCGTGATCCTGACAGAATCGTAACCCTAAAGGTAACACTGATCCTGAACCTACTCATAAAACAGAACCTAAACATAAAGCTGACCTTACCATAACCGTAAACCTAATCCTGACCCTGACCCTAACCCTGACACTAAACCTTTCCCAAACCTAACCCTGACCCTGACATGAACCTAGCCCCCACCCAAAACTTGAACCTGACCCTATATCGTACCATGACCCTGAACCTGACCCTAAACCTAACCTACATCCTAACACTGATCCTGTCCCTGACTGTGACCGTAACACTAACCGTAACCCTACTGTGAGCCTTACCCTAAACCTAACCATGAACCTAACCCTAACCCTGACCCCTACCCTAAGCCTTATCCTAATCCTGACCTCAATGATGTCTAACCCTAACCCTGACCCTAAGTCTTTCTTAACCCTAACCCTAACACTAACCTAGTCTAAACCCAGCTCTGTTCCCTCCAGCGGGGACAACAGCTGCCCCCAGGCTTCCCAGGGGCTGGGGGGAGGCTGTATGGGGGTCACTGGATGGGCACTGCGTTGAGTGGAGTGTGAGCCTTGAGCAGCTTTGGGACCGGCAGCTCACGGAGCTCTGGTCAAGCAGGAAGTCGGTAAGGAGCCCCCAGGCAGTGGTGACCTCATTTCCCTGACGACAGAGCCCAACGGAATTGGAACCCATGTATCCAGGCACCCCATTACAGAGAAACCACCCCTGCCCAGCTCATGTCTAGGCGAATCCTAAAGGAAGCGACATGTTCTTCTGCTGTACTGAAGCCCTGAGGATGCAGGGAGAAGTGAGCTCGCCCGCCAGACACGTCCCTCCCTGGCAGGTCATATCAGGTTTCCCCAACGCCTCAGGCCCTTTGGCTAATAAAATCAAAAGGTGACACCAGTGGGCTCAGAGTCAGAGATTCCCACACCTTCTGACCGACCTGTGTAGCCCTAGGTCTCCTCCCCGTCTCCGTGTGTGTGTGTGTGTGTGTGTGTGTGTGTGTGTGCCACTGGGTTTCTGTGTCTGTGTGTAAAGAGGACCTTGCCATGCCATCGTGGGTGGAGATGCCCCAAGCAGGATCAGGGTGATGAGGGGTAAGATGTCTGGTGGGCAAGTCATGTTCACACCCCATTTTAAGGCTGGTTAAGTGGGATCGGGTGTAGGGTCTACACCCTTCTGCCCAGGGTTTATCCAGAGAGCCTGAAGGGATGGGTCCATGACGCAGGAGCGGGGCTAACCCTTACAGGAACCGCTAACCATGACCCTGACACTGACTGTGAGCCTGCCCCAAACCCTAACCCGAACCCTGACCCTGACCCTGACCCTAACCCAGACCGTGATCCCGACCAGAACCCTAAACCTAAACCTAAGCCTGACGCTGACCCTGATCCGGACCCTGGAACTAAACCTAACTCTGAGATAACCTAAGTATGACTCATCCCTAACCGTGACCCTACCCTGACCCTAAACCTAACCCTGACGCTGAACTAACCCTGACCCTAACCCTAACTCTGACTGTGAGTGTGTGCCCGACCCTAAACGTCACCCTAAAGGTAACCCTAACCCTGACGCCAATACGGACCCTGAACCTAAACCGAACGCTGACCCTGAACCTAACACTAACACCTACCGTAAACGGAACCCTCACCCTGAACTTACGCTGTCTAACCCTAACCCTCACCATAATACTACTTCTAACTCTAACACTAACCCCATCCCAAACGTTTCCCCTAAACCTAACTGTGAACCTGAACCGAACATAAAGCAAAGCCTGAACCTAAACCTGACCCTGGCCCTGACCTTCACGTGACCCTGACCCTGACCCTAATCCTAACCATGACCTTAACACTGCCCACTACATAACCCTGTCCCTGACCCGAATGTGGACTTTAAACCAATACCTGATCCTGACGCTAAACCTGACACTGGCCCTCAACTTCACCCTGACCCTGACCCAGACCATGACCATCAACCTAACCCTGACCCTAACAGTGACCCCGACCCAGACCTGAACACTAAACCACACCCTGACTGTGAGCCTGACCCTTACTGTAACCCTAACGTAACCCTGACCAAGAAACTAACACGGGTCGTACCACGAATCCTATAGCTGAAACTAACCCTAACACTAACCCCTAACCTACCACGGTCCCTGACCCTAACAAGTTCTAACCCTATCCGTCAACCTAACGCTAACCCTAACACTAACGCTGAACTTTAACAATAACCCTGACCCTATAGCTGACTATGATCATAACCCTATCCCTGAACTTTGCCTATACCAGACACTGACCCTAAACCTAACCCTGAACTTTGCTATTAGAGACCCTGATCCTAAACCTGACCGTGGCCCTGACCTTCGGGTGACCCTGACCCTGACCCTAATCCTAACCATGACCCTAACAATGACCACTACATAACCCTGTCCCTGACCCGAATGTGGACTTTTAAACCAATACCTGATCCTGACCGTAAACCTGACACTGGCCCTAGATTTCACCCTGACCCTGACCCAGGCATAGACCATAAACTTAACCCTGACCATAAGAGTGACCCTGACTCTGACCCTAACAATAATCCTGACACTGAATGGGAGCCTGAACCTAAAACTAACCCTAAACGTAACCCTGACCCTGACTCTAACACCGGCCCTTGACCCGAAACCTAACGCTGAACCTAACCCTAAAACTAACCCCTAACATTATCCCTGACTCTGACCCTAACCCGCTCTAAACCCTCTCCCTCAAACTACCTCTAATCCTAACTCAAACGCAAATTTAACAATAATCCTGACCCTCTCCCTGACCCTGATCATAACCGTAACTCTGAAACTTTGCCTATGTCAGACCTTAACCTTAAACCTGACCCTGGACTTGACCTTAACACTGACCCTAACCCTGACTGTAAACCTAACTCTGACTCAATCCGTGATCCTGACAGAATCGTAACCCTAAAGGTAACACTGATCCTGAACCTACTCATAAAACAGAACCTAAACATAAAGCTGACCTTACCATAACCGTAAACCTAATCCTGACCCTGACCCTAACCCTGACACTAAACCTTTCCCAAACCTAACCCTGACCCTGACATGAACCTAGCCCCCACCCAAAACTTGAACCTGACCCTATATCGTACCATGACCCTGAACCTGACCCTAAACCTAACCTACATCCTAACACTGATCCTGTCCCTGACTGTGACCGTAACACTAACCGTAACCCTACTGTGAGCCTTACCCTAAACCTAACCATGAACCTAACCCTAACCCTGACCCCTACCCTAAGCCTTATCCTAATCCTGACCTCAATGATGTCTAACCCTAACCCTGACCCTAAGTCTTTCTTAACCCTAACCCTAACACTAACCTAGTCTAAACCCAGCTCTGTTCCCTCCAGCGGGGACAACAGCTGCCCCCCAGGCTTCCCAGGGGCTGGGGGGAGGCTGTATGGGGGTCACTGGATGGGCACTGCGTTGAGTGGAGTGTGAGCCTTGAGCAGCTTTGGGACCGGCAGCTCACGGAGCTCTGGTCAAGCAGGAAGTCGGTAAGGAGCCCCCAGGCAGTGGTGACCTCATTTCCCTGACGACAGAGCCCAACGGAATTGGAAAACCCATGTATCCAGGCACCCCCCCATTACAGAGAAACCACCCCTGCCCAGCTCATGTCTAGGCGAATCCTAAAGGAAGCGACATGTTCTTCTGCTGTACTGAAGCCCTGAGGATGCAGGGAGAAGTGAGCTCGCCCGCCAGACACGTCCCCTCCCTGGCAGGTCATATCAGGTTTCCCCCCAACGCCTCAGGCCCTTTGGCTAATAAAATCAAAAGGTGACACCAGTGGGCTCAGAGTCAGAGATTCCCCCACACCTTCTGACCGACCTGTGTAGCCCTAGGTCTCCTCCCCGTCCCCTCCGTGTGTGTGTGTGTGTGTGGTGTGTGTGTGTGCCCACTGGGTTTTCTGTGTCTGTGTGTAAAGAGGACCTTGCCATGCCATCGTGGGTGGAGATGCCCCAAGCAGGATCAGGGTGATGAGGGGTAAGATGTCTGGTGGGCAAGTCATGTTCACACCCCATTTTAAGGCTGGTTAAGTGGGATCGGGTGTAGGGTCTACACCCTTCTGCCCAGGGTTTATCCAGAGAGCCTGAAGGGATGGGTCCATGACGCAGGAGCGGGGCTAACCCTTACAGGAACCGCTAACCATGACCCTGACACTGACTGTGAGCCTGCCCCAAACCCTAACCCGAACCCTGACCCTGACCCTGACCCTAACCCAGACCGTGATCCCGACCAGAACCCTAAACCTAAACCTAAGCCTGACGCTGACCCTGATCCGGACCCTGGAACTAAACCTAAACTCTGAGATAACCTAAGTATGACTCATCCCTAACCGTGACCCTACCCTGACCCTAAACCTAACCCTGACGCTGAACTAACCCTGACCCTAACCCTAACTCTGACTGTGAGTGTGTGCCCGACCCTAAACGTCACCCTAAAGGTAACCCTAACCCTGACGCCAATACGGACCCTGAACCTAAACCGAACGCTGACCCTGAACCTAACACTAACACCTACCGTAAACGGAACCCTCACCCTGAACTTACGCTGTCTAACCCTAACCCTCACCATAATACTACTTCTAACTCTAACACTAACCCCATCCCAAACGTTTCCCCTAAACCTAACTGTGAACCTGAACCGAACATAAAGCAAAGCCTGAACCTAAACCTGACCCTGGCCCTGACCTTCACGTGACCCTGACCCTGACCCTAATCCTAACCAGGACCTTAACACTGCCCACTACATAACCCTGTCCCTGACCCCAATGTGGACTTTAAACCATTACCTGATCCTGACGCTAAACCTGACACTGGCCCTAAACTTCACCCTGACCCTGACCCAGACCATGACCTTCAACCTAACCCTGACCCTAAGGATGGGTCCTAACCCTGACACCGACCTAACCCGGACCCTAACCCTACCCCAGACCGTGGTGTGTTTGACCCTAACCCTAAACCTAATGGTAACTCAGTCTGATGAGGGTTTAGATATCTGGTGGGCAAGTCATGTTCACACCCCAGTTTAAGGCTGGTTAAGTGGGATTGGCTGTAGGGTCTACACCCTTCTGCCCAGGGTTTATCCTGACACCGTGAACGGATGGGTCCATGACCCAAGATTGGGGCTAACCCTAACAGTAACCACTAACCATGACTCTGACCGTGACACTGAGTGTGAGCCTGCCCCAAAAACCTGGACCCAAGCCCTGACCTTGACCACCCCCCGAACCTGACCCTGACTGCTTTCCTGACCTGAACCCTAAACCTAAACCTAAGCCTGACACTGACCCTGATGTGGACCCTGAACCTAAACCTAACTGTGACATTACCGTAACCATGACTCAAACCTAACCAGGACCCTGTCCCTGACCCAAATCCTAACCCTGACGCTGACCTAAACCGGGACCCTAACCCTACCACTGACCGTGACAGTGTGCTTGACCCTCACCCTAAACCTAATGGTAACTCGAACCATGACCCTAATAAGGACCCTGAACGTACACCTCTTGCTGACCCTGAACCCAACACTAACCCCTACCCTAAACCCAACCCTAACCCTGATCTTACGCTGTCTAACCCTAACCCTAACCCTATCCATAACCCTACTTCTAACTCTAACCCAAACATACCCCATCCCAAACCCTACCGCCAAAAACCTAACTGTGACACTGTGAACCGAACATTGACCTATATACCAAAGCCTGACCCTCAACCTGACCCTGGCCCTGACCTTTACCTGACCCTGACTCTGAACCTAATCCTAACCTTGACACTAACTCTGACCACTACATAGCCCTGTCCCCTGACCCAAATGTGCACTTTAAACAATACCTGAACCTGACCCTAAAAAGGACACTGGTCCTAAACTTCACCCTGACCCTGACCCAGACCATGACGATTACCTAACCCTGACCCTTACAGTGTGACCCCGACAATCAACTGAACACTAAACCTGACCCTGACTGTGAGAGTGAACCTAACTCTGACACTAAATGTAACCCTGACCCTGACACTAACATGGGCCCTCCCCCCGAATCCTATCTCTGAACCTAACCCTAACACTAACCGCTAACCCTACCACAGACCCTGACCCTAACAAGTTCTAACCCTAACCGTCAACCTAACGGTAAACGTAGAACTAACCCTAAACATTAACAATAACCCTGACCCTATACCTGACTATGATCATAACCCTAACCCTGAAAAATTTGCCTATACCAGACCCTGACTCTAAACCCTGACCCTGACCCTTACCCTAAACCTGACCATGACCCTAACAATGACCACTACATAACCTTGTCCCTGACCTGAATGTGGACTTTTAAACCAATACCTGATCCTGACCATAAGCCTGACACTGGCCCTAGACTTCACCCTGACCCCGAACCAGGCAAAGACCAGAAACCTAAACCCTGACCCTAAACAGTGACACTGACCCTGAACCTAACACTAACCCTGACACTGAATGGGAGCCTGAACCTAACTCTAACCCTAAACGTAACCCTGACCCTGACACTAACACGGGCCCTGACCGGAAACCTAATGCTGAACCTAACCCTAAAACTAACCCCTAACATTATCCCTAACACTGACCCTACCCCGATCTAACCCTAACCTCCCAACCTACCTCTAACCCGCCTAAACCTAACCCCACTTTAACAATAATCCTGACCCTCTCCCTGACCCCGATCATAACCCTAACTCTGAACTTTGCCTATGTCAGAACCTAACCTTAAACCTGACCCTGGCCTTGCCTTGACCTTAATATTGACCCTAACCCTGACTGTAAACCTAACTCTGACCCAATCCGTGATCCTGAACATAATCGTAAACCGTAATGCTAACCCTGATCCTGAACCTACTCATGAACAGAACCTAAACATAAAGCTGACCTTACCATAACCATGAACCTAACCCTGACCCCTGACCCTAACCCTGACACTAAACCTGTCCCTAACCTAACCCTGACCCTGACATGAAACCTTGCCCCCACACCAAAATTTGAACCTGACCCTAAATCTGACCATGACCCTGCCTGGACCTAAACCTAACCATCAGCCTAACATTGAACCTGACCCCTGTCTGTGACCGTAACGCAAACCCTGACCCTACTGTGATCCTGACCCTAAAACTAACCATGGAACCTAACCCTAACCCTGACCCCTACCCTAAGCCTTACGCTAACCCTGACCCCAAAGTCGTCTAACCCTAACCCTGAGCCTAAGTCTTTCTTAACCCTAACCCTAACACTAAAACCTAGTCTAAACCCAGCTCTGTTCCCTCCAGCGGGGACAACAGCTGCACCCAGGCTTCCTAGGGTCTGGGAGGAGGCTGTATGGGGGTCACTGGATGGGCACTGCATGCAGTGAGTGGAGTGTGAGCTTTGAGCAGCTTGGGGACCGGCGTCTCAGGGAGCTCTGGTGGCAGCAGGAAGTTCGGTAAGGAGCCCCCAGGCAGTGGTGTCCTCACTTCCTGACGATCACAGACGACACAGCCCAACTGAATTGGAACCCACGAATTATCCACGGCAACCACACCCATTACAGAGAAAACCGCCTTGCTCAGCTCATTTCTAGGCACATCCTAAAGGAAGGGACATGTTCTCTGCTGTACTAAAGCCGAGGATGCAGGGAAAAGAGAGCTCGCCCGCCAGACACGTCCCCTCCCTGGCAAGTCATATAAGTTTCCCCAACGCCACAGGACCTTTGGCTAATAAACTAAAAAGGTGACTCCAGGCGGCTCAGAGTCAGAGAGTCCCACACCTTCTGATCTATGGGTGTAGCCCTAGGTCTCCTCCCTGTCTGCGTGTGTGTGTGTGTGTGTGTGTGTGTTGTGTGTGTGTTGTGTGCGCCTCTGGGTGTCTGTGTGTCTGTGTGTAAAGCCACTCATTTAACCTCTGTGACCTCTTTCCCTGCTACTCTTCAGTCACTCACAGTGCCCTCCTCCCTCCTTGCTATTCCTCAGATATGCCAGGCACAATCCAACCTTATGGCCTTCAAGATAGCCAATTCCTTTTGTCTGGAGTGACCTTATTGCTGATAGTTCTGGGCAAATTCATCACCTTTCCATACCTTTGTTCAATTGTCAGCTTCATTGTAACTACCCTGATCTTCCTATTAAAATTCTTAACTCCCCATCCCCTGCCTAGCAACCTTAATTTTTTCTCACCCTGATCTAATTTTTCTTTTCCCCCATTGTACTCATCATTTTTGAATGCACTATGCAATTTTTATTAAGGTTTTATAGCTTTTAATTGTCTCACCCATTAAAATAATGTTCTACAAAGCCAAGTATTTCATTTACCAGTGTAGTCTGAAGTAATAACTGCCATATAATAGGTTCAATAGACAATTGGTAAATTTCAGAAAAAATTAATGTTGAGAGTATACTGAATTTCATAAGTCATTTCAATATTTTTTCCAAAAAATAAACTATGTAAAACATACCTTAAATTTACTTTCAAAATATTTTATAGCATATAATGGACAAAATAAGACAAAAGCCTTAAAGAAACAATCATATAAATAACCATTTCAAACCTACTTAAAAATTGCATAATACCACAATCCTAGATCCTCTCTCAATGCTCTAAAATAACCCTTCCAAGGAAATACATTTTTAAAATAAACAGATTTTTGGCAAATAATTTAATAAAATAAAAGTTTCATTCATCTATGTAGATCATAATAAATGTTTTTAATAAGCATGAAATTATAACTCTGAAGTGTGCTAAAATGAAACCACCTGCTAAGGGTGAGAGAACAAAAATAAACATCATTTTTCCAAATAAGAGGAATTTATTACCTTTGAATCAAAGCATGTGGGATTTGTTCAAACTGGCAATAAAGGAATATGGAAACACAAACCATAGAAAGTCATATTTTAGATTTCTAAAAAAAGACTTCAAAGTGAAGAGTATACATTTTTTAAATGCTACATAATGCTACATAATGACAAGATGACAGGTTGTGACAAATAGCATTTTAAAAGCTCTACTCATAATGGAACGGAAGGTGTCATTTCCCTATAATTTTATATATGTCATTAATTTACTATATCTGGATACAACACATTACCAAACAGATGTTCATCAAAGACTAAATCATTTTTAATGGAACATAATAATTTGAACCTACATTTATTAATCATTTTTTTCGATCTAACACTTATAGTGTCACTAAACATTTTATCAGTTTGTAGACAAAATTAAAAAAAAAATAGGATAAAAAGTCGTGTTTCAAAAAGTAGATTTTCTTTGAAATTTGCGTTTAAATGAAAATATTTGCTGATATTTTTAAAACTTTAAATGTAATTTTATATATATCTGACCTATCAGATGATATAAAATTTTTGGAGAAAATATGACTTATTTTTTTGTTCTGGGTTGAAGGTATTAATAAAGAGCAACTGTTTGTATTATTTGTATTGTGATATCTTAGTTAATAAACACGAATAACTGGTATAAAATAAATTTTTTTTTAAAAAATTTTATTTATTTACTTGACAGTTCACAGGAAGGCAGAGAGAGGCAGGCAGAGAGAGAGGAATGGAAGCAGGCTCCCCCCCTGCTGAGAAGAGAGCCCACTGTGGGACTCAATCCCAGGAACCTGGAATCATAACCTGAGCCGAAGACAGAGATTTTAACCCACTGAGCCACCCAGTCACCCTAAAATATGTTTTTTTTTTTTATATAGAATTATAGTTCTTGCCAAAATATGGAACTAGCTGGAACTGAATGCCTCCTTCAAAGTCAGCTCTGGAGAAATTATGCAAGTGTAATAGGGAACTATTTTAGATATGTACCAAAAACAAAGAAATGATGATAAATTCCTTAAAAGACTCAAAGTTGCTCTTGACTGGTATGTTTCAAGCTCTATTCCTGGTTTGAGGACAGGTTTTAACAGGCCTGTCACTGTAGAAATCAGCTGGATGATGTTTAGAGGCGATCAGTACTGTACAAAAACCTTGAAGGGGTAAAGACTTGAAAATTCTTTAGAGAGATTAGCTCCCTAAGGCATTATTCATCCACACATTTTCCTCCAAACAATTAAGACTGATGGATGAGGGGCACCTGAGTGGCTCTCTCATCATGTGGGTGGTTGGTTAAGCCTCTGCCTTCATCTCAAGTCATGGTCTCTGGGTCCTGGGATCCAGCCCCACATCGGGCTCTGCTCAAAAGGAAGACTGCTTCCCTCCCTGCTTGCCTGCCTCTCTGCTTACTTGTGATCTCTCTCTCTCTCTCTCTCTCTCTGTGTGTCCCAATAAATAAATAAAATCTTTAAAAAAAAAGGCCGATGGATGCTAAATTATGAAAACTGCTCCCTCCAAATGATGCTTCTTCATAAGGATTTTAAGAATTTAAAATTGAAACTTGATCGTAGGATTTATCTTATAGAATAACATCAAGTGCAAGGCAGTTATTATTAGTTCTGAAGTATTTGTGATTCTGAAATTCTTGGCCTCATTAGTAAATTTATTTTTAATAAATTATTATTTAATATATAATAATATATATAATATACTATATGTAACATATATAACATATATATATATATATAATAAATTCATTCATTCATTTATTTATTTATTTATTTATTATTATTATGTATTTATTTATTAACTCAAACACAAGAAAATGAATGACCTGATTGAAAAATTGGCAAGGACTGGAACAGACACCTCACTGAAGAAGATGTTGAGATGGCAATAATGATATGAAAAGATTCTGTGATGATTCACAGCATGTCTAATTAAGGAATTGTAAATTAAAAGAACAAAGAGGGGTGCCTGGATGGCTCAGTGGGTTAAGCAGCTGCCTTTGGCTCAGGTCATGATCTCAGGGTCCTGGGATCGAGTTTCCACGTTGGGCTCTCTGCTCAGCAGAAGCCTGCTTCCCTTTGTCTCTCTCTCTGACTGCCTCTCCGTCTTCTTCTGATCTCTCTCTGTCAAATAAATAAATAAAATCTTTTTAAAAAAAATAAATAAATAAAGAAAACAATGATATATCACTACACATCTATTAGAATGGCTAATATCCAAAATACTGACAACATAAAATGCTTTTGACGATGAGGAACAAGAGAAACTCTCATTCATTCTGGTGAGAACACCAAAATGGTGCTACCACTTTGGAAGACAGTGGGCAGTTTCTTACAAAACTAAACATATTCTTACCATATGATCCAGCAATCGTGCTCCTTGGTACTCACCCAAAAGAGCAAAAAACTTTGTGTACACAGAATCCTGCATATAAACCTGTGTTTGTAACAGCTTACCCATACGTGCCAAGAGTTGGAAGTAACCAAGATGTCCTTCAGGAGGAGAATGGATAGATAAACTGTGGTCCATTGAAACAATGGGATATGATTCAGCGATAAAGAGAAATGGCTATCAAGCAATGAAAAGACATGGAACAAACTTAAAATCCGTCATAATAAGTGAAAGAAGTCAATTTGAAAAAGCTTCATGTTGCAAGGTTCCAACTATATGACCTTCTAGAAAAGGCAGAACTATGCAAATGGTATAAAGGTCAGCGGTTTGTAGCAGTTAGGAGAGGAGGAGGATGAACAGGCAGAGCACAGAGGATTTTTAGGCCAGTGAAAATGTTTCTGTATGACATGTATGATATTTTAGATATATATCGCTACACAGTTGTCAAAATGCATAAGATACTATACCAAGAGTGAACTCTATGAGAAAAGGTTTTTTTTAGATTTTTTATTTATTTATTTGACAGGCATCAAAGCAGGCAGAGAGGGCAGGCGGGGAAAGCAGGGGTTGGGGGAAAGCAGGCTCCCTGCCCAAGCAGAGAGTCTGGTCTGGGGCTCGATGCCAGGACCATTAGATTATGACCTGAGCCGAAGGCAGAAGCCTTAACCCTCTGAGCCACCCTGGTGCCCCACCAAGAGTGAACTCTAATGTAAACTGTGGACTTTGGGGTGATAATGATGTGTCAGTGTAGGGTCAGTGAGCATGAAAAATTATCACCGTGGTACAGGATGTGGATAATGGAAAAGGCTGTGTGTATGTGTGGGGAAAGGGAATTTTACTTTGATCCCCAAACTACTCTAAAAAAATGCAGTCTGTTAAAAAAAAAAACCTTTATAATGCAATATAATACAAAAACAAGAATGCAATATCAAGAGAGAAATAATGTTTAAAGGGAACGAAGAACTTCAGTAATGTGTACCTAGGGATTTTGATTGCACAGTTGTAGGAAGTTCACATTGTCATTAGCAATTGCTTATCTGTGAAGTAGAAGTAACATAAAGAGTGATGAAAACTCAAAAATGCAACATTAAAAAAATGCCATCTATGGGCTTTTAAAAAATGGAACAAAATTTGTTTGGCTTTTTAAGCTTTGTGGGGAATGAAGAGACAGAATTTAAATTCAGCTTTATAAAAGATTGGATAATATGTTTCTACAAAGAAGGCTCCTCTGAGTAACATAGAAATGAACATGGTAGCAGAAAGTGGAAAAAAGGTTACATCTCTTGTGAGCTCACGTTCTCTGAAACCCTGTCACTTGATGGAGACAGTAACTGTTTGATGAATAGCAAATGGTAGTCTTTCAGATTCCCGGGATTTTCACTAAGAATTATGAATGGATTTTTTTAAAAAAAATGTAAAGAATGTCTACAGTGCAAGTACATGCAAATAACTGACATTTTGGAGAGAATATTTCAATCAGCAGAGAAGGTCAAAATGACAAAGTTCCAGGATCAGAGTAAAACATATGGGATTAAAAAATAAAAAATTTAAAAAAAAGATTTTTTTGAAAGGACTTTTCTTTTAAAGGACTTTAAAACAAAAGTCCTTTTAAGAGACAGTTGGCTGTTTAAACCAAAAGTACAACTCACTGAGAGAATCGCTGCATTATTATTTTTTTTGGGGTAGAAAGGACCTGGAATGTAGAAAAACCCATTCTGCAGAGGAAAAAAAAAATAGAATCACTAACAGGCCTCATGCCTTGCACAGCCAGTGGCTAGAATCCCTGCCTCATGAGACCCTGTGCTAGCAGGCCGCTAGAACCATCTCAACTATGTTAGTCTATCTTGGAAGCCAACAAGTGTTTGCCCAGGTAAGAGCACGGTAACAATCAGTCACGTTATGTTATAATGATTGTCGATATCTTTAAAAAGCCTTGTCAAGTTCTTTTTTTGAGTAACCCTCACTCCACCCTTAGAGAAATTTATCTGTGGTTCACCTCTTTGAAATACCTCATTGTTGTTCCACATTTACCATAGCCAAAAAAAAAAAAAAAAGCTTTTTCTTAACAAATTGTTCAGAAAGGGGCGCCACTGTAAACAATGAGAGTTATCGCTGCTGGGACAACTTTTTGCAGAAACAGCTGAAAGTAGTCAGGTCAGACAGAGCCAAGGGCTGGAGGGATTTTTAAAATTACAAAAAAACGAACCAAAATCAAACCAAAAAACAAAAATCAAAAACCAATGGCCAAGATTTCAAGTTTGCTACTAAAGGTATGACATTCTCCTAAGACATGCACGTGAATTGATCAATATATTTATATATTTATATTTGAAGAAGAAGGAACTATTTGATGCAGCAAATCCATGTTGATTAAAAATTACCAGATATGGGGGCTCCTGGGGGGCTCAGTGGATTAGGCCTCTGCCTTCGGCTCAGGTCAAGATCTCAGTTTCCTGGGATCAAGACCCCCATCGGGTTCTCTGCTCAGCAGGGAGCCTGCTTCCTCTTCTCTCTCTCTCTGCCTGCCTCTCCCTACTTGTGATCTCTCTCTGTCAAATAAATAAATAAAAAACTTAAAAAAAAAAATTACTAGGTGTGAAATACATCGAGGGTATGGGAAGGAAAATGATTTCACCTAATCTGTCTAGGAAGTGGTTGAAGCCTGAATTAAAGTGCTATAAAAAGAGTAAAGACCTTGGAAATATATGGGGAAAAAATCCCTAGAAAAACAGCAATAATAACTGGCTGCTCTTTATTGAACCAGATCCTGCGGTAGGCAAAGAAGAGCTGGTTTTAGCCAGAGGATGATCTCCGTTTGTCTTCATGATCTGGCATTCCTGCAAGCCAGGCATGGGGCACTGCACTAGAGCTGCAAATGCTGGGGGGCCCTCACTGTCCCTTTTCTCTTCTCAGGGGACAACAGGCATGTCCATGGTGCAGTGTGACAGGTTTTACCACAGGGAGATTAAAAAGACTGCCAAGGGAAGGTTGGAGCTGTAAAAGAGCCACTTAGGAACAGATTTTCAGGGGAGGTGATAGACAAGGGCAATGCGAAGAATGAGGATGAGTGGTGTCAACTTTCACAGTGCCAGGTGGCAAGCACAGTGCATTCGGGAAACTACAGCAAGTTCATGTCAACCAACAGCTGATCTGGCAGCATCACCTGGGGATGGAGGCTGAGCTCCGGGGTTAACACTGGGGGGTGAGATGGTTTTGTATACTATGCCGAGGAGGTGAGGTACTACACTGTGGGGGCACAGGGAGCTACCGGAGGATTTCAAATATCAGAATCGTAACCATAATAGAGTATTTCATTGCATCCTAGCTTTCATCAAGGGTAAGATGCACTATAGTTTATGTTCGACTAAGAAAGAGAAATACTGTCAGTTAAACTAGGATATGTCCTCAAGTGCAAGGTGAGTGCCACCTTAAGAGATATTAAAATGGGGGGGGGGGAGGAGACAAATCTTAGAACAAGTAAAACTGTGGTACTAGAATAATTAAGAAAGGTCGAACACTTGGATCAACAAAAAAAGTGATTATTGCTTACCATGTGCCCCAAACCATATTAAGTCTTAGAACAAGAGACGTTCTCATCTTGATGCCCCCGCAGCTGTTATACCCAAGTACAGAGGGGCAGTAGCCAACGACCAGCAGGCCCCAAGTGCCATGTGCAGACTCTAAGAGCAACTGCCTTTGAGAGAGAGGAAACGGTTGAGAGTGGGCCTTCTGAGGTAGAGAATTACTAGCTGGGAAAGTAGGAAATTGACACAGATTCGGAATTGATGCCCCTACATGACAGAGTTGGTGAAACTTCTTCCTTCTCAGAGATCTTGAGGCTCCTCAGAAATGTATTTTTCATTTTGGACGGAACATTCAGGATAAATATGATCTGTTCGAGTTCCTCGTTCTCTCATCAGGACTGTTTCTTTAGCCCTCAGTGGCACAAGAAAAGGGTTTTGATAGTCCAGGGTAAATCCTGACATAAGCAAAGCACGGTATCTATGAAAAAACTAACCACTCAGAAGACAACAACAGATAAAAGGCCAGGCCGACCTGACCTGCATGATAGGTTAGGTTGGTCTGGCAACAGGGGTAGAGGGGAAGTGCCCATCTCCTGCTAGAAGAGCTAGAGAAGATCCCTTCCGGAGAGACCACCAGGAGAGGGAGAGCAGTAGGTGCTGATGATGAAGAATATTTTAATCAGCAGAGAAGGTCTAAATGACAAAGTTTCCAGGATCAGAGTAAACATATGGGATTAAAAAATAAAAAAATAAAAATAAATATTTTTTTGAAAGAACTTTTTTTTTTTAAAGGACTTTAAACAAAAGTCCTTTTTAAGAGACAGTTCTGGCTGTTTAAAACCAAAAGTTACAACTCACTGAGAGATTCGCCGCATTATTTATTGGGGTAGAAAGGACCTGGAATGTAGAAAGACCCATTCTGCAGAGGAAAAAATAGAATCACTAACAGGCCTCATGCCTTGCACAGCCAGTGGCTAGAATCCCTGCCTCATGAGACCCTGTGCTAGCAGGCCGCTAGAACCATCTCAACTATGTTAGTCTATCTTGGAAGCCAACAAGTGTTTGCCCAGGTAAGAGCACGGTAACAATCAGTCACGTTATGTTATAATGATTGTCGATATCTTTAAAAGCCTTGTCAAGTTCCTTTTTGAGTAACCCTCACCCCACCCTTAGAGAAATCTATCTGTGGTTCACCTCTTTGAAATACCTCATTGTTGTTCCACATTTAAGACACAATGAAGAAATGTAAATTGACAATGAGTTCCAGATTTTTAAAAGTCACTTGCCATTCAATCCAAATTGTGAGTTTGATCGGGTTACCGAACACTTTAAAATGCACCCCCAGTAATTTTACCAGATATTATTTTTTTTTCTTACCAATTCTTGATTATTCTGTCTTGCAATGCAGAGAAAGCTAACTAATTTAAAATAAACTTCCGTTAATTTTGATTGTTATAAACTTAAAATTGATTAATTTCCATATACAGTGTTTAAAATGTTCACAATTTACATTAAATATATATTCTGTGTATACCTTGGAAAAAATTATACTGCAAACTTGAAATTAAAATGATGTTGTATATAGCTGCAAGAAGCCACCTGTCCTATTTCATCTTACTATATAAGTTGTGTCAGGTAATTTATAAAATCCCTACTGCATAACAAATCTATTTTTTGGTGGAATGGGTAGTAATGTTTGTTCTTATTTCTAAATAATATTTGGTCTATGAGTGCATCTGCAATTGTATTTTTCCTAAGTGGCTTCAATGGTCTTGAACTGAGAAAGCTCAGATCATTAAACATCAAAATAATATAATTTGACATAATTAGACATCAAGGAAATGCAATTAAAATGACACTGAGATATCACTACACACTTATCAGAATGGCTAAAATAAAATATAATGGACAAGACCAAAAGGAAAAAAATATACCATTTGATGATACACAATGGCAAGTTGTACCATAACTTAACCATCTCAGACTAGTGTAGTGGTTAAATTTGTTTTTCTAAGCAATGTTTTGGGTCACTTACCACTTTTCAAGGATTTTAAAGTGCTATCATTTTACTTAAAACTGTGAAATTTGGTCAGATTTAAATTTCAATTTATGTTAAAACATTCTGTAAACTGTGTTAAACTTTGACATTTTGTTCCCTCTGTTCAGTGAATAACACTATATCATATTTTGAAAAATACACTAATTTCATTTTGAAAAATATCCCTTTTTCCTCTTATGGTAATTATTAATATGAATTAATAGTAGAATTTGATATGGTTCCATATGACCATAAATCCTTTATTGTATATTATCAAATTTAATAATGAATACAATGTACTTCTTTGTACAATTTTTAAAGACCAGTCTACTCTTAAAAAAAAAAAAAATGGAGACGCACTTCTTCTGTTCACACAAATTTCATTTTATTATATATAACCTCAGATAGATTTCAACAAATCATAATTTATTAAAATTATGTCTATTTAAAAATCTCATAGAAGAGTAAAACCATCAAAAATAAAAATAAACACGCACAACACACACACATCACCCATGTATTGGCAAATCACAATTGCTGTAACAATACATTAGACATTCCACAGTTAAGGGCTATCAAAATTTCCATCAGTGACAAAAAGATTTGTATCCAAATGGACTGATTTTCCAGAATCCAAGAAAATGTCTCCTAGGGTTTATTTAAAGATTAATATTTGAACAAATACTTCTTAAATTTAGGAAATTCAGAACATACGATTAAAGAATATTTGCAGTGCAGACTATATTTCATCCTTCCTTCAAAATGTGCCTTTGAGTACATAATTCTGTTTTCTCTATCTAAATTGAGCTGTCCTCCAAGGAAGTTTTTCTAAAATGTGTGTCTCTGTGTGATAAATGTTTCTAAGACCTAACATGCTTCATTGTATTTTTACTGTGCTCTCAAATTTAATCAATAATTTGGCTTGATGTATAATATCTAGTTTCAAATATCTTTTCCATCTATACAAACACCCAGCTGTCTCCTTTATATGCTATTACTATTGAGAATTCTGCTGTCAGTATTATTCTTGTACATTTTAGGTGATCTGTTCTTCTCTTGGGCATCATTTATGCTCTTCTCTGTTTTTGATATTCTAAAGTCTCACCATAATATATATGAGTGTGTTTTTTTAAAGATTTTATTTATTTATTTGACAGAGAGAAATCACAAGTATTTGGAGAGGCAGGCAGAGAGAGAGAGAGGAGAGGAAGCAGGCTCCCCGCCGAGCAGAGAGCCCCATGCGGGACTCAATCCCAGGACCCTGAGATCATGACCTGAGCCGAAGGCAGCGGCTTAACCACTGAGCCACCCAGGCGCCCTATATGAGTGTTTTTTTGTGAGTGTGTGGTTTTTGTTTTGTTTTGTTTCTGATTTCTCATGTTTGGCATCATTTTAAAGTCTGGTATCTTTTATCTTTCTTTAATTCTCCAAAATTTATCTCAGTACTTATTTAAATATTTTCTTTTATTTTTTTTCTCTTCTGCTGCATTTGGGCAGAAGTCATTATTATTGGTTTGTTTGTTTTTTCCCAACTCACTTATTCATTTTAACAGCTATATTCATCTTAGTCTCCATTTATTGTATTCTTTATTTCAACAATTTTTCCTTAATTTTATATTCACAGTATAGTATCTTTCTTTTCTTTGTATATGTATATCATTATTTTATCATATACTTTTAAGCTATTTTTAAAAATATTTTATTTATATATTTGACAGGGAGAAATCACAAGTCGGCAGAGAGGCTGGCAGAGAGAGAGGAAGGGAAGCAGGCTACCGGCTGAGCAGAAAGCCTGATGTGGGGCTTGATCCCAGGACCCTGAGATCATGACTTGAACCGAAGGCAGCGGCTTAACCCACTGAGCCACCCAGGTGCCCCTTTTAAGCTATTTTTTAAAAGTACAGTCATACTCTTTTTTTTTAATATTTTATTTATTTATTTATTTGACAGAGAGAGATCACAAGTAGACTGAGGGCATTCGAGAGATAGAGAGAGATGAGAGAGAGAAGCAGACTCTCTCTGCTGAGCAAAGAGCCTGATGCAGGGATTTGATCCCAGTGACCCTGAGATCATGGTCCTGAGCTGAAGGCAGTGGCTTAATCCACTGAGCCACCTAGGCACCCCTACTAAGCTATTTTTTAAATTCCTGTTCCAATAACACTTGGATTGCCATATAAAGTTAACCACATCATCTTTTTTAGGTACGTAATTGTACTTTTTATGTGCGTAGTTATTTTGGTCCATGAGTTCAGCTCCTCTTACGGATCATCAAATCTCTGTAAAGTCTGGGTATGCTAGGAAGTTTTTCTAAGCAACAATAAAATACATTGAAACCTGGTAGCTTAATTATAATAACGTTTTCTTTCTCAATCATTCACAATAGCATTACACTTCTGAGTAGCTTCCAGTTCTGATTTTGCAGCTATAGTGTTTGGACAAACTTGAATTGTGATATCACTGTGATAATGTGAATTAGTCGGGTTTTTCAGAGAATCAGTAAGAGAAAAAAAAAAAAGGAAGATATTCTCCAGGGCCAACTCTAGAAGTGACTATTAAAACATCTGTCCAAATTCAATTGAACAAAACTCCGAAATGCCATCTCCATGAAACCACAAAGAAGAGTATATATATTCTTCTGGGCACACACATCTCATTTGACCCATGATGTACATCAATGAAAGACTGAAGGCCATCACCACTCACTCCATGGGAGATTTAAAAATAAATTTACTAATGAGGCCAAGAATTCCAGATCACAAATACTTCCCAGATCTAATAATAACCTGCCTGCGACACTTGATGTCATTCTGTAACATAAATCCGACGATCAAGTTTCAATTTTTCAAATTCTTACACTTTTAAATTCTTAAATCCCTTATGAAGAATCATCAATTTGGAGGGAGCAGTTTTCATAATTTTATCATCCATCAGCCTTTTTTTTTAAGATTTTATTTGGGATTATTGGACGAGAGAGAGAGAGAGAGAGATCACAAGTAATCAGCGAGAGCCAAGCAGCAGGGAGGGAAGCAGCTTTCCTTCCTTTTGAGCAGAGCCCGATGTGGGGCTGGATCCCAGGGGACCCAGAGAGACCATGACTTGAGAAATGAAGGCAGAGGCCTAATAACCCACCACCCAACGTGATGCGAGCGGGGCCCCTCCAGACCCCTCAGGTGCCCCTCAATCCATCAGTCTTAATTGTGGTAATTGTTTGGAGGAAAAATGTGTGGATGAATAATGCCTTAGGGAGCTAATCTCTCTAACGATTTTCAATTCTTACCCACCCCTTCAAGGTTTTTGTAGCAGTTTCCGATCGCCTCTACACATCCAGCTGCTTTCTACAGTGACATCCCTGTTTAAAAACTGTACTCAAACCAGGAATGGAGCTTGAACATATCCGTCAATATCACTTTGAGTCTTTTAAGGAATTTAATCATCATTTCTTTGTTTTTGGTACTTCCGAAATAGTTCATATTACACTTGCATAATTTTCTCCAGAGCTGTATTGGATAGGAGGGCTTCAGTTCCAGCTAGTTCCATATTTTGGCAAGCACTATAATTCTATAATAAAAAAAGAACATATTTGTAGAGGTGACTGGGTGGCTCAACTGCCTTG